>NC_134876.1:12337598-12355098 GCF_041734735.1 Babylonia areolata | reverse complement strand
TGAAGTATACAACACATTCACACACATACACACACACACATACACGCGCGCGCGCGCACGCACACACACACACACACACACATACACACACTCACACACAACAACAACAAACAAACAAAACCAAACACACCATACGCGGGAATACACATGCACACGCACATACACGCACTCACACACGCGCGCTCGCACAAACACACACACACACATACTAATAAACACATAACGTACACAGACACAACAGACAAACATACACTGCAGTCACACTTACACAAACACAACACACACACACACACACACACATACTAACACACGCACATACAAACACACACATTTAACCCCACCCCCAGCCCCCTCGCACACACACACACACACACACACACACACAGGGGTATCAATCCAACATTTTTACCAAGCAACAACGCTGTACCATCAGAGCTATTATGGACCAAGTAACTGGCAAAAATGACACCAGCGTTTGCCACCCTGCATAAGGCACGTTTAAACCTTCTGTAATCAAAACACCTTTGAAGGACACACAACACGTGTAGGTGGACCATAACTCTTCCCTTCCCTTTTGTCGCCTGCCGGATGAATGGAACTCGAGCTGTCTGAAGACCAGTTTTTAACCCCCCCCCCCCCCTCCCCCCCGCCCTGTACCGCCCCTCCACTCCCTACCCGCCCCCCCCCCCCACCCCCCACTTCCCGTCAGCGTGAAAACATCTGAATCGCAGTCTTCTCGCTTTGCGGGTCGGGTTGTCCCACTATCTCCCCTACGGTGTGAAAACATTCAACTCGCAGTCATTGTATGTGGGTCAGCCTCTTTTTTTCCCCCCTCGCTTTCTGAGCGGCTTCCGCTCACACCTCCCCACTCTCTCTTTAGAATCTGAAACTGTGCATTGTTTTACTGACACATATTTACATATTTTTATGTTCATTATGTACTGCGTAATGTTGCCACTAATGAGTATTCTCGCCATGTTTTAATTTTCCCCCTTTCGTCTTGAGTTTTCTTTTTCCTTTTTTTTTTTTTGTTGTGTACCCTCCCATGGGGCGTTTTCTGGAGCCCTGACGAGCCTTGACCTTGGCCGTGATGGTTAAACCATCTCAGTCTTCTTCTCTCTTAGAACAACGGCAGATGTGTAAGTCGGCCAAAGTGCTAATATATTCACTGTTGGAAAATAAAGATTCATTCATTCATTCATTCTCTTCCCCTGATAGGATGTATTATGATCAAACGTCTGCCATCTTGGCTCTCTCTCTCTCTCTGTCTGTGTGTGTGTGTGTGTGTGTGTGTGTGTCTGTGTGTGTGTGTGTGTGTGTGTGTCTGTGTGTGTGTGTCTGTGTGTGTGTGTGTGTAGTCTCCATGTATGTAGCCTACAGGCATGTGTGTGCTGCCATACATCTACGTGCTTTCCTTGTGATTTGTGACCCCCTGCATCTGGGTCACGGTGAGGTAACGCACACACACATACATTATACAACACACACACACACACACACACACACACACACACACACACATATATATATATAATATGTATAACTCACACACATACATACATATATATAATATATACAACACACACATATATAATATATACAACACGTACACACATATCTATATAATATACAACACACACACACATATATGATATATACAATTCACACACACACAGAGAAATATAATATATACAACTCTGTCTCACACACACAGAGAAATATAATATATACAACACACACACACACACACACACACACACACACACACACACACATATATATATATATATAATACATACAACACACACACACACAGAAATATAATATATACAACTCACACACACACACACACACACACACACACAGAGAAATATAATATATACAACTCTCACACAGAGAAATATAATATATACAACACACACACACACACACACACACACACACACACACACACACATATATATATATATATAATACATACAACACACACACACACAGAGAAATATAATATATACAACACACACACACACACACACACACACACACAGAAATATAACATATACAACTCTCTCTCTCACACACACACACACACACAGAAATATAATATATACAACACACACACACACACACACACACACACACACACACACCACAGACACACACACACACACATATATATATATATATATATATATACATATGTATATATATATATATATATATATATATATATATATATACATATGAAACACAACACACACACATGCACGCACACCCCCCCGCCAACAACAGTTCCCTGGCTGATTCATCATAACAAGCAAGCTCTCGATGACACTCCCCCCGAAGAGAGTGTGCAGGCAGACTTAGTGCTGCCACGCCACACGTCCGTGGTCTGTCGTGTATCCAGGCCTGTTGCACGAGCACTCACCAGTCAAGGTGAAGAACGACAGGAAGACGCCCATGCTCCGGTTGGCCAGGATGATGTCATCCCTGTCGTGGGTCTTGGCCGTTTTACGGCCGGCGATGAGGCCAGCGATGAGGATGAGGAGGTAGAAGATGATGACCGACACCAGCCCCGCTATGTTGATCGCCATGGTGGGCCCTCAGTAAGTGTCCCCCCCCTTTGCCCGTGTGGTCCTGATGCAGCAGAGGGCTGTGGCTGGCTGGAAGCGTCTGGCTCGCCCTCGTAAGGTTCGATGCTGTTGACAGAAATCTCACCTGGCACCGGCTTTGTTTCTGTCACTGAAAATAAATATAAACGATCTTTTGGGCTGCGTGGAATAACGAAATAAACCAGCAAATAAAAACAACAACAACAACAACAACAAAGGAACGAGGAAATAAAGGAACAAAGGAGCTAACGAAGAAAGGGGCACAGCAATATGTAATGTTCTTTCCTGGAATGAGCTCTCATCGAACAAAAAGGGCAGTTTGCTTTCTTGCTCATGCCAGGGTTATATTGTACATAATGACATTCCAGTCCTTAATCTCAGAAAAAAACAACAGCAACAACAACAACAAAAAAGAAAAAAACCAAAACAAAACTAAACACCAACAAAAAACAAAACAAACAACAACAACAGCAGCAACAAACAAACAACCAACAAACAAAAAACCAACAAAAAACCAAACTCCAAACATACTTTTATGTTCACAGTTGAACATAAATGCCAACTGAAAAAAAAAATTGAAAAAAAGCTAAGACACTGTTGATACTGCATTTGACTGAAAACTTGCGTGCAAGTCTTGGTCAAAGTATATGTATAAAAACTGTTAGAAAACTGTCTACATTACCACCCTCTCAGTCATCTGCAAATAGCAAAATAAGAACTTGGATCATATCAGGTGACAATTAAACATCGCCACTGTCAAATTCAGTTTTATCCTCAGTCAAATCATTTATAAACAACGAAAATAAAACTGGTGAGCATATTTCTCCCTGCTTCAAGCCTCATGGGCACAGAAAACCATCTGTTAAATCACCAGCGATGCGTATCCTTCTTTAAACAACAGAATACGCTGATTTAGAAGCGGGCTTTAAGTATCTTACCATGCAACCCACTTTGACATAAAACGGCCTTCAGCTTTCCTCTGTACGCAGTATCGAAAGCTTTGCAAAAATCTACAAACAGTACATATAACTTTCTGTCTCGTACGTTGCTTCTGAGCCTGAAAAACAACAACAAACAAAACAAAACAAACAAACAAAAAAAAAAACCCACCAGAAGAAAAGAACTAAAGTTCTGATCTACTGCACAGTAACGTTCCCTGATTCCTGCTTGCTCTTTACCAACAATGCCCTTTGCATAAGTCCACTAACACAAAACTGCACAATTTACTGAAAAAAAAGAAAAAAAAAAGAAGAAGTTAAAATGCGATATCTCTCGAAAATTGTTATGTAAAATCAAGTCTACCCTTTTGGGAAAAGGTGGATGACTCACACCAGGATGCAGACCGTGATAAAAAAAAAGGAGGAGAAGAAGAAGAAGATAGTTTCACATTTTGACCCGAGAAAGCAAATGTTTGTTCAATGCTGTGTTTGTAAAAAATTTCCACAGAGAGAGAGAGAGAGAGAGAGAGAGAGAGAGTACTTAACACAATGTAAACAGCATAACATTTACCCACTGCATTTCACGGACGGCAACTGATACGGGAATTAAACAAAAAGGGAGAAAAAAAAAGCTGAACAACTAAAAAAACAAACAAACAAACAAAAAACTGTCACCTGAACGGAGCCTGCCGCACAACCAGCCTTCTCTCTCTGCCCTGGAGAGAACAGCAGCACTGAATACAGCACAGTGAATGAACCTTGTCACACCAACACTACTCCACACATGACAGCGATACCACTGCTGACGCTTCAACGGGACGAAGGCTAAACCTCCCAAACCAGGCACTGACTCAGGCTCATGTTCACTTGCTGTGACAACGAGATTGTGGATTTCCACCCAGCATTGTGCACAGATATGCACTGTGCACAAAGGACTATGGATTACTACCAAGCGTTGTGCACAGATATGCACTGTGTACAAAGGACTATGGATTACTACCAAGCGTTGTGCACAGATATGCACTGTGTACAAAGGACTATGGATTACTACCAAGCGTTGTGCACAGATATACACTGTGTACAAAGGACTATGGATTACTACAAAGCGTTGTGCACAGATATACACTGTGTACAAAGGACTATGGATTACTACAAAGCATTGTGCACAGATATACACTGTGTACAAAGGACTATGGATTACTACAAAGCATTGTGCACAGATATACACTGTGTACAAAGGACTATGGATTACTACAAAGCGTTGTGCACAGATATACACTGTGTACAAAGGACTATGGATTACTACAAAGCATTGTGCACAGATATACACTGTGTACAAAGGACTATGGATTACTACAAAGCATTGTGCACAGATATACATTATGTACAGAGGACTATGCCCAAAGGCACAGTGTGTACAACGGAACAAGTGCATGTCCTGTAGACAGTACTATGCCCAAGTGCACACAATGTTCGAAAATTTATGCCCAAGAACGCATAACGTACAAAGGATTATGCACAAGTGCGCTCCGTATACAAAGGGTTGTGCACACAGTAAACAATAAAGCACGTATAAGTGCGCACAGTCTAACCCTGACCCTAACCCTAGCACACGCACGCGCGACAGCACACACATACATGGACACGCGCGCGCACACACACACACACACACACACACACACACACACACACACGTGTGCGTGTGAGCAAATGCAAAACAGATTTAGTGGGGGGAGAACGTTTTGGGACGGGTGCTTTTAGTGAGATCTGAGGGTGACCGAAACAGCGAGGGGAAGGGGTGAGAGGGCGCGCCCCAGGACGCCCCCCGGGAGACGTTTCAGGATCCCGATTCGGTCCCCCAATGGACGTTCAGTTTCAGGAAACGTCCTCTTGGTGAGAAGGGCGGGGGGTAGGGGGGTGGGAGCTTATGGATGGGGGGGGGGGGGGGGGGGGGGGCGATTTCGGACATTACACCGGCAAACAATGCAGAAAAAAAAAGCAGGCACCACAGCGGTCTTGTCCGTTCATTGAAATCAGGCCTTGGCATTAGGCTGAGTCCTACTAGTCTTGACTGGGCGGGTGACAGAACGGTTTAGCTGGATCACGTAACTCGAGTCACTCCAATCTGCTCTGACATTTCACAGTGTGACAAATTGTCAGACCATTTCAGACCCCCCCCAAGAGTTTCCGCCTATTTTAAGCCACTGACTTACACAGGATTTAAAGCACTAAATAGTTCACACACACACACACACACACACACACACACACACACACACACAGGGGAGTGAGTGAGAGAGAGAGAGAGAGAGAGAGAGAGAGAGAGAGAGAGAGACAGAGACAGAGAGATAGACAGACAGACGGACAGACAGACAAGAAAGTGAAAATGTATTTTTCGCATCCATATCATCACACGACAGTACCATTCCATTGCAACTTTTGCACCGTCGTCGTTGTCTTTTTTATTTTATTTTTTATAGATATATTTTAAAAGTATCATTCAATTTGTACAGCACAGCAGACCCATACAAAAACAAACGTTGGCATGAACAATTATTGGAACCATATATTAATTTCAAAACCCTCAGCATCCTTCACCAAATGGACGGGCTGTAATGCCATGACACATGGTGTTTCTGACAGGCAGTAACAAGAACTAAACACTCCTCCCCACGTCTCGTGTCATCCCCCGTAACAGAAAGTGGTCAGTTGTTTATGTTGAAAAAATACCTTGGAGTCAATATAAAACCACCAAATGATTTTATCTATGGCGAATCGGGTCGTTTTCCTTTGACCATTAACTCTGCTGTTTGCTGTGTTCGATACTGGTTGAAACTGGCACAAATGGAAGAATACAGATTACCATTCAAGGCATATAAAATGCTGTTAAATCTGGCCAACAGGGGAAAAACAAACTGGGCGTCAAAAGTTCGAGATTTATTGAATACAAATGGCTTTTATTACTCATGGGATAATCAAGGAGTAGGCTGTGCATATTCTTTTTTAAGGGAGTTTAAGCAAAGACTGGTTGATAATAGGTGGCAGAATTGGGACTCTCACATGCACAACAGCAACAGATTCATACATTATAGGAAATTTAAGACGTCATGTGAAGTTGAATTATACTTATCAATGGACTTGAATAGATTTGTAAGGTATTTATCGACAAGATTCAGGTTTGGTTTATCCAATTTATTTGTACATCAATCAAGATATAAAGAAATCGACAAATGTGAAATGCAGTGTCCCCTGTGTAAATCTGCTTTGGAAAATGAAGTCCATTTTGTTCTGCGTTGCCCTGCCCTTAATGATTTGAGACACAGTCTTATTCCGTTGAAATATTTCAATGACCCCAGTGATTTTAGACTAACGTTGTTACTGGCCTCGAAGAAACAAAATATAAGAAATTTAGCTTCATATCTTTATAAAGCATTTAATCGAAGAGAGATTGTATTGTCATAACACTATATTTTCAGTTGACAGTTTTTGATTATAATAGGCCTGTGAAGTATATATTTGAATATTCATACATTCATTTCTTAATTAGCTAGACATGTGGCTCAGTAGATACTGATGTGTCTTATTTGTTGTTGTTTGTTTGTTTGTTTTTATGTGGGATATTGTGTCATCTATAGTGTGCTTTTCAAAACGTGACTCATCTTCACACCCCTTCAAATGGGGTTTTGGCCTTACTGAATAAAACTCTGTTCTGTTCTGTTCGTATCACCCCCCACTCACTGTGATCAACTGCAGTTGGACAGGAAGCCCCTCCCTAACCCTCCCTCTCAGCGTCAGTGTGTGTATGCATGTGTGTGCACGGATGTGGGTGTGTGTGGAGGGCCGCGGGGTGTTTTCTTCATTATGTATACAGTTCTGCATGAAAACCTTTTCCTTTCATTTATGTGTGTGCTATTTGTAATAGATGTAGATTAGCGATTAGCAAGGACAGATTGGAAGAATAGGCAATGCCTAAAATCTTAATCCTTGAATAAAAACGTTTTGAGTTCTGAGTTCTCTCCCCATTTCCCTCCATCTCTTCCCCTAACACCTCCACATCAGCTCCCGGGCTGGTACAAATGAGCGATGTTTGCAGCGAAAAGTTTGCCTGTTAGCGTTAACCAGTGCAAGGAAGTCGCGTAGAGTTGAGTTTAACTCTCTCCATACGAACGGCGAAAGAGACGACGTTAACAGCGTTTCACCCCAATTACCATCATCAAAATATTGCAAGGGGAAGGCTCTTATACTGAAGAGATGAATGTTGACAAAGAATACCACAATTCTGACAACGGAAGCTAAAGGTTGGGTCATTCAGACACCCACTGGACATCCGAGGGGTCTGTGTAGAGGAGAAGAGAGGACTGGCCGTACTGAGTGAGTTAACGACCTATCGGCAATAAGCCCTTAAGGTCAAGTTCTTCGTGGCTGTGGTCTTATCCATGGGGGTGTGATGTGGTCAAGGCGTTGGTCCTGGGAAGTCGCGTAGAGTTCGGAACGTTCTTATTGCCGAGCAAACTTAGCCCTGCAACCTAGTCCTGACCTCGACTGACCATCTCCCCACCCTCACCATCACCACGATTACAACCCCTCTGACTTGGACGATGACCCCTCAGCTGTTCGGTTTTCCCCCTCACTCCTTAATTAAAATTCGCTGGACTTCGACTGGGCCTGAGCAATTTAGTTATTCAGTGTTGGAAGAGACGGTGGATCCTGCTCCCGTGTACACCTCCGAAAACGGAGTATGGCTGCCTATATGGCGAGGTAGAAACGGTCATGCGCATAAACGCCCACTTGTACACGTCGTCGAGCGAACGTGGGAGTCACAGCCGACGAACGAAGAAAAAAAAGTAGCTCCCATGTGCAGCTGCGTGCAGCACACGCTTCTAAAAAAAAAAAAAAAAAAAAAGCAACGTATAACTGAGAACGTACAGCAGGGGCTGGGGGTGGGGTGGGGGTGAAGCGGGGGAGGAGATGGTGAGGAGGGTTGGGTGGGATGTAGGACTGATTTTTTTTCTGCATGACTATACACATAACAAGCATATGCGGAACACACGCTGGAAATATTATACTCCGACCTACTTCACGTTCCTCCCAAACCCTTCTTCTCCCTGTTAGAAGTCGACATCTAGCATTGTGCTATGTGTTTCTCTCTGTCGCACAAAAACACATAACACACACACACACACACACACACACACGAACACACACACACACACACACACACACACGAACACACACACAAACACACACACGAACACACACACACACACACACACACACACTGACAAACACACGAACACATGGGAATGAAAACATGTACCGCATGGTAACAAGCCGCCGTGGCTTTAGCCACAGACGATCGTCAAGTCAGAATAGAGATCGTAGGTCATGAAGCATATCATTGTGTGTGTGTGTGTGTGTGTGTGTGTGTGTGTGTGTGTGTGTGTGTGTGTGTGTGTTTTCGGCCAACTTTTACCCACAATTGTGTGTGTGTGTGTGTGTGTGTGTGTGTGTGTGTGTTTTCGGCCAACTTTTATCCACAATTTTTTTCTTCTGACCCGTCATCTGTGCAAGTTTTGGTGGCGTTCTCCAGACAGCCACACCCACAGGGAGCCATCAATGGTAGATCGCCAAGAGGTCGTATACCAGAGAAGACCCGGCCTGCACTGATGCTGAGTCACTTCCGTGGTGTTCAGTAGTGCCTGTTCTAGTCCAACAGGCCACCACATACTATGCTCCCAACTGACAACAAATAATCTCTTCGTCGCCAGTTAGTGTCCTTCCTTCCCTCCACCCCGCCCTCCTGAAGTGAACATCGCCACCACGCGTCTCCAACGACAGCCGCCCTTTACCCACCAGACGCTGTTACCGCCGAGATTCCGAACCCGGAACCCTCAGATTGAAAGTCTAACGCTTTAACCACTCGGCTACTGCGTCCGTAATAGATGGGGACAAATAAACAAATAAGGGATTGCGTAGAAATAAGTAGAGTAAAATAAAAGATACGCAGAAGGTAAATGACCGGTAGAAAAAAAGAAGAAAAACAACAATAATAAAAGAAAGGAAAAAAGAAACGACATACAATATCAACACACACACGCCCCAACACATAGCCCACAAACACCTACCATATTAACGTGTCACCGGTCCGCCCATTCACCACACACACACACACTGACACACACACACACACAAGCTGATGCTGCCAATGGGCCTGTCAGTCAATGCGAGCCAGCTTCCGTCCACGTTGGAGAGAAAAGGTCGAAGACAGCCATTATCTCAGCTCCAGTCTGTCTGTCTGTCCGTCTGTCCTTTGACGCTTCAAACTGTGCTGCAGTCATTTGTTTTGTCTGCCAAACCACTTCCCGTCATCATCCTGCACATCTCTCTGTCCCCCTGTGTGTGTGTGTGTGTGTGCAGTAGTAGTAGTAGTAACAGTAGTAGCAGAGGAAGCAGTAGTAGCAGCAGCACTGAGTAGTAGTACGATCTTTAATTTAACGTATTTCCACTTAAAATGATGTTGGTGTGTGTGTGTGTGTGTGTGTGTGTGTGTGTGTGTGTGTGTGTGTGTGTGTACTTGCGTGTGTGTGTACATGCAAGCGCTTGCATCATGCTTGACTGATGAGTGTGTGCATGAAACCAAACCAAAAACCCAGGCTCCCAAACAATGAAACAACAACAACAACAAGAAAGGCAAGGCCTTGAAAACTCACTTGTGATACACTTTAAAAAAAATCCAAGCTTTTTATGTATTGAGTATAATGCATTTACTGTTATATTTATATTTTTTGTATTATCTAAATTTGGCACTTTGATCTGATATTCGACCCAACCAAAGATCTATCATTATTATCATTTTTTGTTCAAACAGGAACTTCTTTTGCTAAGCGTGGAAGTTTTATTTATTGCAAACGTTTTGGTGTAGGCAGTAAAACAAGGGAAATTACTCTGCTGGGGAACTTAGTTTGCTTTAAACTGATCTTTCTCATCTTAAACGTTACATTTTGAAATTATACACAATACATAAAAAGCTTGCATTTAAAAAAAAAAGTGCATCACAAGTGAGTCTTGAAGGCCTTGCCTCTCTTGTTTCAAAATGTAATGTTTAAGATGAGAAAGATCAGTTTAAAGCAAATTAACTCCACTAGCATTACATAGTAATTTCCCTTTTTTTCTATCTGCACCAAAACGTTTGCAAAATAAATAAAGCTTCCATGCTTAGCAAAAGAAGTTCCTGTTTGAGCCAAAAATGATAATAATGACTGCTCTAGCTGTTGGGTCAGAATATCAGATCAAAGTGCCAAGTTTAGAGACTATAAAAAATCTAAATATAACAGTAAATGCAGTTTGCATATAATTAGGCTTCATTCTTTACTTTTTTGTGCCCATCCCAGAGGCGCAATATTGTTTTAAACAAGATGACTGGAAAGAACTGAATTTTTCCTATTTTTATGTCAAATTTGGTGTCAACTGACAAAGTAGCTGCAGAGAAAATGTCAATGTTAAAGTTTACCACGGACACACAGACACACAGAGACACACACACACACACACACAGACAACTGAACACCGGGTTAAAACATAGACTCACTTTGTTTACACAAGTGAGTCAACAACAAAAATATTAGAAAATCAGACGAGTGAAGGGGAGTATACAAAACACACAAAAAATCCCCGACTCACCTGAATTAAATGGGCTGGTCGCGAACACAGTCCCAATACGTAAGCTTACAAAGCCATATGTTTACGGCTATAGTTCGTACACATGACCTTGCGTTCAGTCGCAAATCTCGAAAAGAACAGAAACAGTCCTACCTCGTCACCCGAGCGCGAAGGCTGAAGTTTTTCACAGCATAATTTGATGGTTTTTCCTGATGTTAGAATTCGGCGCTGAAGGCTTTATGTGATGACTAGGAGGCAGAGTCCGTCCTTGGCTGGTATTGTAACCTTTTTTTTTTCTCACACCTCTCCCTCTGACGGCGACGGCAGCCGATTTACACACGGGAGGTAAACGGAACACTGATCTGGTAACACACACGCCTGTGTTTTCAGTGCCTATTGCAGCAACATTTTCCTCTGTGTGCTTCTCTCTGTCTCTGTCTCTTTCCGTGTCTCTGCAGATACATGAAAATTGAAAAGAGAAAGAAGAAGAAGAAGAAGAAGACGGAGGAGGAGGAGGAGGAGGAGGAGGAGGGGGATGGCGGGAAGTGGGTGTGGGTGGTGAGGGGGTTGCAGTAACGCTGTGTTCTCCTCATGCCTGGCAAATATTATGGAGATGTTTGCTACAGCTGTCTTGACACCTCAGTCAGTCAGCAGAACGACACATGGATTGTCAGTGTGGGGTGTGAGGCATCCATGAGGTATATGGGGTTTGGGGGAGGTGGTGGTGGTGGTTATCCCAGTGTGAATGGCGAATGAATGTAAGTGTTCAACAACTGATGCTTTTGCATTTAGTTGAAACGCATGTGTGTGTGTGTGTGTGTGTGTGTGTGTGTGTGTGTGTGTGTGTGTGTGTGTGTGTTGTGTTTCACCCATGTTAAGCGTTTGCGCATGGGCCTTTTTGTCTAGAAAAAAAAGAAAAGAAAAGTTCTCGACTGCTGCTGACTGTGCATGCTGACTGTACTCTCCCCTGATTTTTGGTGGTATTCAAAATTATGCCATTTCATTCATTCCATGTTGTTTTACTTCCTTCGTTTCGTTCTATTGAAAAACATCTTTATTTCTTTATTCATTCATTCTTTTTTTTCATTGTAGACGCGTTGGCACAAATGATTCCCTTACCGAAATTCTTCCACCACTCTCTCTCTCTCTCTCTCTCACACACACACACACACACACACACCAAAAAACAAAACAACAACACTAACGCACACACAGACACACACACACACATATCAAAAAACAAAACAACACTGAACAACACTAACACACACACACACACACACACACACACACACACACACACACACACACACACACACACACACACACACAGTGTGTGTGTGATGATGGCCCACTAAGACTGTAACCGAAGATCGTAGACCACATCCAGAGAGATTTGCAAAGGTGGGCATACAATTCTGTTAAACCCTGAGATACTCTCGTGGTGAAGGCTTTTCTGTTGTGCCGAATATCGTAATTCGGTTGAGACGATGAATCGAAATCCCATATGTGTCGCATGCAGTTCGCGCACGTAAAAGTACCTACGGCAACAAAAGAGTTGTCCCTTGCCAAATTTTGACTAAAATTCAATTTGATATGAAAACTGTCGAATACACCTGCAGGCTGAATGACAGAAAAAAGAGTCAGTAGGGACGCGCTTTCCCTGAAGGGAGCAGTCCGAATTTCATATACTGACAGTGAGGTCTGTTGTGAAAAAATGTAATATATAAAAATACAATGAAACAAAACGTTTTTCTTTTTTTCAGATATCGACCAAACCAGGAAAAAAAATAAAACAAAAGAAAAATAAACAAAAAACTACAAAAACAAAGCACAACAACAAGAAACAAACAAAACAACAACAAAAAACAAAAGCAAACAAAAATATGATAACAACAAAACACAAGGAAACAAAACAAAACAACAAACAAAACAAAAACGTTCTTTTCGTGCAGGGCTCAAGGAAGTGAGGGCGAGACTTTCGCGTAAACAAAAGGTTTCCTGATACAGCAGAACTTTTTTTCTTTTCTTTTTTCTTCCCCCCCCCCCCCCCCCCCCCCCCCCCAGAAAAGTCTGGGCACGTGAAGCAACTTCACGTGTAATCTACAACAAAAACGATTTCCACGTGTGTCAGTGACACTCAGCGTACCTCCGGCTACACGTGTAGGTGTTGTCGGGTGGTTATCCTATCACGTCCAATTAAACTCACTGTGTCCACGAGCGCGTTAGAATCTGGACATCTCGCTCGCTCTATCTATCTATCAATCAATCCATCCATCGTATGTGTTTGTGTGTGTGTGTGTGTGTGTGTGTGTGTGTGTGTGTGTGTGTAATGCGATCACTCCAGAATAACGGCCTATCAGTGACTCCTCAGTAAACAGTGCAGTGATTCTAATAACAGGTTTATCCGTAATGTGTTTTATCCAGACGGACAGCAATCCCTGTGACAACACTATCAACCAGCATCACTCAGCCTACGAACTGTTGTGAAGGAACAACAGAAGGCACTGAGGGAGAGAAGAACAGTGAACATGACAACTTTTCCGAGCATTTAGAAACCGCAGCAAGGAAATATACGACGAAACAATGAAGCGATAAATTATTTAAGTGCACACACACACACACACACACACACACACACACACACAGAATCCATACTTCTTTTTTTTTTTCTCTCAAGGGAGGCAAATGCTCAATTCCGTATTCAAGTTTGTGTTATTTAAGAAATTGTTTCCCTTTGTACTTTCGCCTGGGGAAGTGAATGAGAGTTGGAGGACAAAAAAATCAGCGTTGAATTTGGCGCCGACTACTTTACTTTTGAGGAAAACTGATGCAATTGGGAAGCGACACGCTTTTTTTGTTTTTTTGTTGAGACCAAAACGTCTCGAACTCTTTGACCAACACCTGCACACATGTTCTGTATCATTGTTGATGTAACTGGCAGTGGTGGTGGTGTATGGTGGTGTGGTATGTATGTGCATATGTGCCTGCCTGCCTGCCTGCTCGCGTGTGAGTGAGTGAGTGTGTGTGTGTGTTCAACTCACGTCGTGTTCAAACTCATTTCGCTCACTGCCTTGTGTAAAGCACGTTTCTGTCATTACATAGTGTTCAAACACACCTCGCCTATCACCTTGTGTCAAGGAAAGGGGCCGCTCCCAGCATGCTAATCAACCAGCGGCGAAAACGACGACAATGATGATGACAATGTCATCGTGGATTCAGAAACCAACAAGAAAAAAAAAATCACCCCCCAAAACAACAACAACAACAACAAAACAACAACAACCGACAACAACAACAAAACAACAACAACAACAACAAAACACATTATGAATATTCATGGTATAAAAGAAAATCCAAAAACAACACTTAAAAGTTGTTCAGAGTGATGATAATGACGATGTAGGTGAGATGTTGATGACGATGATGATATTAATGACGACGAAGATGACGATGAAGATGATGATGATGATCATCATCAAATTCGTATATTAATGTAAGTAAAGCGTTTCCTTTGGATATCAATATTTTTACCTTTCCAAACCGTGCATGCATTTTTCAGCCTTCTACGTGAATCTCATTTATCCACAAAAAAGAACTGCATCTAGACTGAGTTATTTTGGACCACTGCAGCCTTCAAAGATCTGTTCATATGCAGCACGTGTGGGCGAACGCACGTCTTTCCTCTGATGAAAAAAAGTGGGGTGGGGGGGGGGGGTGGGGGGGGGGGGGGTGGGGGAGAGAAGCGAAAGATCATTGAATCGCCGCATTCATGTCCTTAACGAAACGTAACACATTGATCCAGAATGATCATTATTGTTGCTTCAATCAAACTGCACAGAGAGAAGCATCCGGTTTCACCGGAACACAATGCTTGTAAGATGAAGTTTTCCAAACAATTCATTCTCTCTTATCTTTCTTTTCTTTCCCACCCCTCCTTTCTTTGTTCTCCGCGTCTGTTGAAGAGGATAAGAATGTGTGTGTGTGTGTGTGTGTGTGTGTGTGTGTGTGTGTGTGTGTGTGTGTGTGTGTGTGTGTGTGTGTGTGTCCGTTTACGTGTGTGTGTTTTTATTTGCCAGAGAAACAGAGAGAGAGAGAGAGAGAGAGAGAGAGAGAGAGAAGACAAGACAAGACAAATTCTTTGTTTCGAGGATAATAGATAAGCAGCACTGGTGTGCTTTTTTTTACATCCAGTCCCCACCCTGAATAGGGTCTACACTACACAGTATTTAATAAAATGAAAGCATGATGTTAGTAGAGATACACAACAGAGGAAAAAAATATGCATAAATCAAAACAAAACAACAACCACACACACACACACACACACACACGCGCGCACGCGCGCGCGCACACGAACACACATACACACACACATGACATACAGGCACTAGCATGGTGTTAGTAAAATGCACAGGTAAAAAAAAAAAAAATCAAAGAAACAAACACACACAACAAACACAGCATTACACATCAGAGGGTGTGGAAGGTTCTGTGAACCATACACATTTGGCAAACAGTATCAATAAATGAACGATTTACATTACACATTATGGCATAAGGTGGGAAAGGCAATGTTTTTTGAAGGTGGTTAGGCAATGGTGTTGTTTAATTGTTTCTGGGAGTGGGTTCCATAGGGTGGCGCCTGTGTAAACCAGACTGGATTTGAACAAGTCAATTCTTGGAATTGGGATATGGACTTTGGGGGGATTCCTTGATGAATTTACAGAAAATTTGTCTATCAATGTTGGTGGTGCATTACCTGTCATAATCTTTTGCATCATGATTCCTTTATTGTACTTTAATCTACGGATTAGTGGGAGAATATTCGCTTGTTTATAGTCTGAGTCTAAAAGGGTAGTCTTTTTAAGGAGTACCAGCTTGAGCCCCCGTTTATGAAGATTCTGTAATGGCTTCATGGTATTCGCACTTGCGGAGTCCCATAGTGTTGATGCATAATTTATTGTAGACTGAATATGCGCTTGAAAAAATAATTTCCGTGAATGAAGGTCAAGGAAATGCTTGATTTTGGATAGTTGATGGGTTTTCTGGGCTGTCTTTTTGCAAAAGAAATTTATGTGAGGATTCCAAGTGAGATTGTTGTCAATTATGATCCCCAGAACTTTATGATCACTGACCTGTTCAATAGGTTCGCCTTTAATTTGGATGGAAGGAAGATTATGTATAGTGTTTTGCCTCTTTTGTCTGGTTGTGATTAACATGTATTTTGTTTTTTGAGGGTGAAGAGACATGTGGTTTAGTTCGGTCCATCTAACGAGGTCATCAGTACTTTCTTGTAAGTCTTTTGCAAGAGCGACAATGTCAGTATGAGAAGTGTGGATTGTTGTATCATCCGCAAACAGTTCACAGACGGATTTCATATGGAGCGGTAGGTCGTTTATATATATTGAGAACAGTAAAGGGCCTAGAATAGACCCCTGAGGAATGCCATAATCAAGTGTTGTTGGTGCTGAGATTGATGTACTCATTGTCACGCATTGTTGTCTGTTTGAGACACACACACACACACACACACACACACACACACACACACACACACACACACAGAATGTTATCTTTTGGGAGAATAAGGTCAACGATATAAGAGAGAAATGAAAAGGAAATTACACTTCAAATACTCTCTCTCTGTCCCTCTGTGTGTGTGTGTGTGTGTGTGTGTGTGTGTGTGTGTGTGTGTGTGTGTGTGTGTGTGTGTACATGCGCGCGTGCAACCTCTGATAACGCCAACAACAACAGGGCTTGACATTAACTTTTTGTCCCACTTGCCCAGTCGGCAAGTCACTGGAAAAAATTCACTTGCCCGGACAGAATTTTCACCTGCCCAACTTACAGAAACTTACATGCATCACCAAATGATCACATGCGTGCGCGCGCGCACACACACACACACACACACACACACACAAAGTAGTCAAACCCTTTTCTTTAACTGATGTTTGTTTTGTTGGGTTTCGCCAAAGATAACTGTTGTTCTGAACATCCAAAACAAGTTTTATCTCAGTCTCACTTGACAGAAACTGCCTTTGGCATGTTTTTGCAGTTGACTGTCAGCCACAGAAATGAGTTTTTTTTAAACCTCCACTGCAGACAGCAACATGCAGAGTTAAAAAGAAAAGCCAGCATTTGTACTGTGAGACAATCAATGTCAGGATTTGACAGATCCAAGTACGAATCTGTTAGATGGGGTCAACAGTTACTGTTTCTCACTTGCCGAGAGGGGGGGGAGGGGGGGGGGGGGGGGGGGCGGCGGCAACTCTTTTGAAAATTCAC
>NC_134876.1:12330098-12332598 GCF_041734735.1 Babylonia areolata | reverse complement strand
AATAAATCTTCCTTAATCGGACTGAACTGAATATAAAAAAAAGTGATAGAACTCACATAAAAAGAAGCACCAATGTATATATAATGTTCAGGCTTCACCCAGAAGGGTGATTTCGCAATCAGACAATAAAAACAAAACAAAGCACAACAAATGAACAGACGCACCAAACAAAAATGAAACATAGGAAAATAAAATGAAGAAGAAGACCAAGAAGAAGAAGAAGAAGAAACCACGCCTGCATCGCAACACACAAACAGCAGCAGTATCCACAGCAGCAGTAGCAGCCAGTATTAAAGAAAAACAAAGACAGCAAAACGGACGGTGATTTGATGGCTGCAGACTGAAAACAGACTCCTCCTTTCTTTCCTCCCTTCCTCCCTCCACCCTTCCTCTTCCCAAGGAACAGTCCACATGAAGTCTGAAGTCTGAAGTCTGAATGGTTTATTGTTTAGGCCTTTCTGCCCGTGACAACAGGGGTAAGGGGGGGGGCGGTTCCGTGTTAACATCCATTATAAAGAACAGCGCCAATATATGTAAAGCAAACAAAGGGTAGAAAAGAGAGAAAGGACAGAGTAAGACAGAGAGAGAGAGAGGGAGAGAGGGACAGAAAGAAGAAGAAAAAAGGAACAGTCCACATGAGGAACAAAGACAAGGACCTGAGAAACCGGAAGAGAAAAGAAGAAGAAGGAAGAGTGGAGTGAGAGAGGACACAGATGATAAGGAAAAGCAGGAAAAGGAGGGAGGGAAAAATAAAAGGAGAAGACGGAAAACTAAAAGGCGAGGAAGACGCATGAGAGCGAGAGGAGGAATAAAGAAGAGGTGAGTAAAAAGAGAGGAGAATTTGGAGAAAAAAAAAGAGCGAAGGATGGTGAAGAGAAGAAGAAGAGGAAGAAGAAGTAAAGAATGGGGGACGAGGAAGAAGTAATCTTCACGATACACCAACATTTTTTTTTCTGTTATATTTTACACATGCGATGTGCCTAGGCGCTATATTATTATCATTATTATTGTTATCATTCTTATTATTATCATTATATTATTATTACGACCCACCCACATTTTAAGTGCTGAAGCAGCGTCAGTCAATACAACGTGTTGTCACTGCCACCAGCTCTAAAATAAGTGCAGAACTGTAACTAAATCACACAGAAGCCACCAGACAACAACTATTTTTGTCCTTTTCAAAATAGCCAACTGGTGCAGTACTGCGAAAATCGTACTATTTGCTGCCAGAACCGAAAACTTCTAAGCTTTGTTTAAAAAGAAATCACAACCTTTTCTATTTTTACCCTTCCTTATACCGGTAAAACTTTCCAGACTTCTTGGCATGGAGAGTCAATTCTCTGCAGGTGTTCCCAGGGTCCCTTACCATTGCTCTATTCACGATTTTCGTTCCCTGATATATAATTTTAGACTTTTAAAGACTATTTTTCACTTGCACAGATTCTCACTTGAGGTACATTTTAGTTATTATTTATTTATTTATTTGTGCAAGCTTATCTATTATTTATTCACCTTTTTTTTCCTTTTTTTCCCTCAAGGCCTGACTAAGCGCGTTGGGTTACGCTGCTGGTCAGGCATCTGCTTGGCAGATGTGGTGTAGCGTATATGGATTTGTCCGAATGCAGTGACGCCTCCTTGAGCTACTGAAACTGAAACTCACTTGATTCACGCCCTTCCTAGAATAATGCAGAAAAGGTCATGCAATGATCCTGTTATATTTCTGGACACGTTCTTTACACACCTCCAATTATTGAGAACGAGAAATAGATCAACCAGAAGAAGAGTACACACCTTGTCAACAGGAGCTGTTCTTTACTCCAGTTGTTTTTGCACCCCCCCCCCCCCCCCCCCCCCATGTGTACGGGATGGAGGACAGAGTTTTACCCGATCTGTCTGCCTGTTTTGGTGTCATGGGCCATGATTCTCGACCACACCTCTTCAATGAGCTACTTCAAATCTGTCTCACTCATAAGGCTACTTGCAACTTTTGCATGGTTTTATGCGAATCTGGAGTAACTCGTTACTTTAGTCGGGAAAAATAGCTGATGTAAATTTCTCAACGTGCA
The DNA here is from genome assembly GCF_041734735.1 of Babylonia areolata. Lineage (NCBI taxonomy): Eukaryota > Metazoa > Mollusca > Gastropoda > Neogastropoda > Buccinidae > Babylonia > Babylonia areolata. The sequence continues at coordinate 12,330,529 of NC_134876.1, read as the reverse complement.
GCGATTACTCTGAATTTAAAGTTTGCGGCGTGTGATAGGAACCCCGCGAAGGTCAACGAGTGTCGATGGTGTCATAATCTGTATGAATGGCTCAAGTTCATCCTTTAAAATGCACAGCTATAGAGATAAGTTTGTACCCGGAGACGGATCCCCGCTCCTACACCTCTCTCCATGTGAATGAAGAGGGGGGTAGTGGTGGGCTCGGGTTATTACTACGATAGGATCAACAGGTGTTTAATCATATACAAACAAGCAACAAAAATTCTGTCTTGCTTATTTTTAGTACCTTATTCAGCCTCGGATTTCATCATCTAATTGTTGTTGATTTTTTGGATGTCAGTAACACTGACTTGTGTCCTTTTGTTATTATTCCCGTTCCTGGGTCACAGGTATTGTGCTGAAGCTGCTTTGTCAGACCGACTTTTGGTTTG
>NC_134876.1:12322598-12325098 GCF_041734735.1 Babylonia areolata | reverse complement strand
TATACTGTCGCTCTGTCTGCCTGTCCATGTAATCTCTTCTTCTTGGATCTCCTTCTCTTGACGCCAGATATGAACACAAGTGAAAAAGAAGAGTTTCAGTTTCTGTTTCTCAAGGAGGCGTCACTGAGTTCGGACAAATCTATATACGCTGTGGAGTGATGGCCTAGAGGTAACGCGTCCGCCTAGGAAGCGAGAGAATCTAAGCGTGCTGGTTCGAATCACGGCTCAGCCGCCGAAATTTTCTCCCCCTCCACTAGACCTTGAGTGGTGGTCTGGACGCTAGTCATTCGGATGAGACGATAAACCGAGGTCCCGTGTGCAGCATGCACTTAGCGCACGTAAAAGAACCCACGGCAACAAAAGGGTTGTTCCTGGCAAAATTCTGTAGAAGAATCCACTTCGATAGGAAAAACAAATAAAACTGCACGCAGGAAAAATACAAAAAAATGGGTGGCGCTGTAGTATAGCAACGCGCTCTCCCTGGGGAGAGCAGTCCGAATTTCACACAGAGAAATCTGTTGTGATAAAAAGAAATACAAAATACAAAAATACAAAATACAAAATACGCTACACCACATCTGCTAGACAAATGCCTGACAGCAGCATAACCAAACGCGCTTGTCAGGCCTTGAGTGCATATGCATGTATACACGTATATATTTGTTTTCCTATCTGAGTGGATTTCTTTTTGCAGAATGTTGCCAGAGGACAACACTCTCGTTGCCATGGGTTCTTTTTCAGTGTGCCAAGTGCGTGCTGCACACGGGACCTCGGTTTATCGTCTGATCCGAATGACTAGATACTTAGTTTGATTTTCCAGTCAAACGTAGGAGAAAGGGCGAGAGCAGGATTCGAACCCTGATGCTCAAGGACACAGTATTGGCAGATAAGCGTCTTAACCATTCTACTACCTTCCTCGAAAATAAGGGAGGAAAAAAACAACAACAAAAAACAACCACAAATCAACTCGCAGTTGATTGGAAGAATGACTAAATAAATGATTAGATAAATAAATAAGAGACGGAACTGAAGAAATTTAAAAATCAAACCCAACAAATTCACGTCAATCAATCAACCAGTTCGATGATAATCTATAACGAAAACGGACAAAAAAAAACAACAACAAAAAACCCCAATACGACATCCAAAGTTCCCCCCAACTGCTTTTAGACGTTTGAAATAAAAATGAAAGAAAAATTGTTTGCCATACATAACATGTTGTTGACCGTGTTTTCTCCACACCCACTCAAACATTCTCAGGGCCTCCCTTTCCCATCCCTTTACAAACACACACACACACACACACGCATGCACACACACAAACACATATGATCACACACTCATAGTCACAGACAGACAGACAGACACACACACACACACATGATCACACACTCAGAGTCACAGACAGATAGACAGACAGGCACACACACACACATGATCACACACTCATAGTCACACGCACACACACACACACACACATGATCACACACTCATGGTCACACACACACACACACACACACACTCACGATCACACACACACACACACACACACACCCACACATACATACACACACATGGTGACACTATCACATACTCATACATACACATGCACGCACGCGCGCGTACACACTAACACACACACACACACACACACAGACTTTCACTTACTCGTACGCGTACACAGTAATTCCTCCCCCCCCCCATCCCCCTCCTCCCACTCGATTTTTTTCCTTCCCTCGTCTAATATCACTTACAGTGAAAAGACGTTAAACTAAAGAACGAACACACACACACATGCGCCTCTTCAGTTTAGACGCGCTAGATAAAGTTGACTGCATGCCAACACAAGCCAGACAAAGAGAGGGAGATGAAAGAGTAATAGGGAAGCAGAGTGGGGAGGGTGAGTGAGAAGGGGGAGCACAACTGACTCTGCCTCCTTCATCCTCCTCCCTCCTTTCTTTCTCCCGCAACCCCTCTCTCTGTCTCTGTCTCTCTCTGTCTCATATCAGTCCATCCTGATACAACGAAAAGAACACAAACCAAGCGAACAAACGAAAAAAAAAAAAAAAAAAAAAAAAAAAAAAAGAGAGAGAGAGAGAACATCTGAGAAAAACAATTTCCACTTGTTGAATAACAACCTTGAGCTGTCTGACGCACTGTTGTACAGAACTGAATAATAAAAAAAAAAGGAACAGAAATAAACAATCAAATGAATAAATCAGGCCAAATTATATAAAAGATAAAATGAGATAAAACAGAAATGTATCAAAGTGAAGCAACACCGTTTGAAACAAAACAACAACAAGGAATTAAGCCATCGAATACTTACAGAAACAAACCGTAAAACGAATAACACGAACAATTATATAAGATAAGATACAATGAAATAAACACCGTTTGAAATGGAAGGGAATAAAGCGATAGACTGCTTATCGTTCTGCATCCTGCAAACAGCAGGAGGGTCAGCCACGAGTTATTCTCAACTGTCACCTGTACGTAT
>NC_134876.1:12175098-12312598 GCF_041734735.1 Babylonia areolata | reverse complement strand
GGTGGAGGTGGAGAGCAAGAACCCAGTATTTTTGCCCTTACATAAATGTTGACACATTTTCATTTTATTTTGGTTCGAGTTTTTTTGTTCTTCTTCTCTTTCTGTCCTGTTTCTTTGTCCACCTTACCGAGAGACACGGGGGGATAGGGTGATAAAGGGGTGAATGAAGAAGGGGGAGAGGGAGAAAGACAGACAGACTGACAGAAAGAGACAGACAGACAGACAGATAGACAGAGAGACAGAGACAGACAGAAACAAAGAAAATGACAAACAGAAAGAGGAGAAAGGACAGACAGGCAGAGACAGACAGAGACTGAGACAGAGAAACTGAATATATGGAATCCCAGGTGGTTCATCACCACAGAACCCCCCCCCCCCCCCCACCCCCCGCCCCCTCCCAAAAGAGATGACATTTACAGAGCGAAGGAAGAAGACGGCTGCCAAGCCCAAGCTTTAGGGAAGGGGCATTGGGAAAGGCAGGGAGGGTGTGGAGGTGTTCCGTACTTCAGGTCAACAGGCTGGACAAGGCGAAGAGGGTGTGTGGGCGGATGGGATGCTGGCACAGATATCAAACGGACTTTTTAATGCTCGTCTCGTGGGCATATTGATATTGTGGGCTGTTTGCTTCTGGACGGATGCTTTCTTTCTTTCTTTCTTTCTTTTACTTCCACAAGTGAAGTATGGACAGTTTGCTTATGAACCGAGGTTTTCCTTCTTTCTTACTTCTACAAGTGAAGTATGGACAGTTTGCTTATGAACCAATGGTTTCTTCCTTCTTTCGTTTATAAGTGATAGTAATAGTATGGAGAGTTTGCTTATCAATTTAAGTTTCTTTTTTTCTGTCTTCATGTCTTTGTTTCTTTCTTTTCTTCTTCTTTTTTTTTTAAAGTGACATTTATAGGGTGGGCAGTTCGCTCATGAACCGATGTTTTCCTTCTTTCTTTCTTTCTTTCTTTTACAGGTGATAGGAAAGTTTGTTTAACAACTGAAGTTTCTTTCCGCCTTTCTTTCCTCCTTCCTTTCTTTCTTTCGTTCTTTCACAAGTGACACAAACATTATTACAGAAAACAACACAAACAAAAGACAAAAGGTGATAAAGCAACCATTGTTGTCAGCACGATCGCCGATTCATTTGATGAGGTAAACGGCCTCTCCCTTCACACAAACACACATGCAAGGCAAGAGAGGGGTGAGAGGGCTGGGTGGCGGAGAGAGAGAGAGAGGGAGAGAGAGAGAGAGAGAGGGAGGTTGGAGGACGGTGGGGATGGCGTGGGGATGTGAAAATCCTCTTTTTTTCCGCTCGGCATTCTTACAATGTGACAATTACACAAGTATATTCATCAGAACTATCATGACCTCACGTAGCCTTGGACACAACGTGGAGGCCTGTGGCTACGCCCTGACACGTGTTACATAGGCCTGAGTGAGACCACGGACTTGTCAGTATTTTCAAGGCCGTGAAGTGGGACACCGACGTGCAGTGATGGCCTAGAGGTAACGCGTCCGCCTAGGAAGCGAGAGAATCTGAGCGCGCTGGTTCGAATCACGGCTCAGCCGCTGACATTTTCTCCCCCTCCACTAGACCTTGAGTGGTGGTCCGGACGCTAGTCATTCGGTTGAGACGATAAACCGAGGTCCCGTGTGCAGCATGCACTTAGCGCACGTAAAAGAACCCACGGCAACAAAAGGGCTGTTCCTGGCAAAATTCTGTAGAAAAATCCTCTTAGATACGAAAAAACAAATAAAACTGCGGGCAGGAAAAAATACAAAAAAAAAGAAAGAAAAAGGGTGGCGCTGTAGGGTAGCGACGCTCTATTTCCTGGGGACAGAAGCCCGAATTTCACACAGAGAAATCTGTTGTGATAAAAAGAAATACAAAATACAAATACTATCATGTTATATGATCACCTCTCCACCGGCCTCTTCCGTAACAACCCTCGCAAACCTCATCATTCCCTTGACATCGGAAACCAGGTGGTCAAGTCATCTTGGTACACACAATCCCTTCCCTTTCACTAAACGTTCCTCCGTACCGTCTGTTGCCTCTTTGTTAGCAAAACTGTTAACAATATCTCTTTTAGAGATGATAAAAAAACAAGTTTTCTTGTATCTTGCATCTCAGCTCTCCTTCATCCCTCCTCGTTATCCCCGATTTCCTCTGTCTTTAGGATGAGGTCGTGTGGTGGTGGTACGGGTGGTGGTTATTGTAGTTGCTTCAAAGTCAGAAGGTCTTAAGTGAGTGAAAATGGTTAAAAACAGCAATTGGTTCAGTGTCAGGTGACATGAATTTGTACAATATAGGTACAGCAGGCAGACAGGCACGCACACACGCATACACACCCGCGCGCGCGCGCGCACACACACACACACACACAGAGAAGAAAAGGGCTGGAAAAGGTTCACCCATATCAACTGACAGCTTGTGTAAGCAGTTCCATTTAAAGGGCAGACCACTAAAAAAATATTTTTCTTAACATCTTACTCTTGTTGCACGTTTGTTGCTTTTACCGTGTGTGTGTGTGTGTGTGTGTGTGTGTGTGTGTGCGTGCGTGCGTGCGTGCGTGCGTGCGTGCGTGCGCGTGTGTGTATGTGTGTGTGTTCGTGTTCACATGGACAGAGAGAGAGAGAGAGGAGAAAGAAGGGGAATAGCCAGATAAAGCGACAGAGGCAGAGACTGAAAGACAGACAAAGAGAGGGACAGACACAGTTTGTGACTCTTCATTCCAGACGAGGGGGCGGAACATTCGGAGCAACACAACCCGTATCACCTGTTAAACATCATGTTTGTTATACTTTCGAGGAAGCTTAACAGTATCCATCTGCGTGTGTGTGCGTGTGCGCGCGTGCGTGCGTGCGTGCGTGTGTGTGTATGTGTGTATGTGTGTGTGTTCGTGTTCACATCGACACAGAGAGAGAGGGGAGAAAGAAGGGGAACAGTCAGATTAACTCACTCAGTACGGCCAGTCCTCTCTTCTCCTCTACACAGACCCCTCGGATGTCCAGTGGGTGTCTGAATGACCCAACCTTTAGCTTCCGTCGTCAGAATTGTGGTATTCTTTGTCAACATTCACCTCTTCAGTATAAGAGCGTTCCGCTTGCAATATTTTGATGATGGTAATTGGGGTGAAACGCTGTTAACGTCGTCTCTTTCGCCGTTCATATGGAGAGAGTTAAGCGACAGAGGCAGAGACTGAAAGACAAAGAGAGGGACAGACACAGTTTGTGACTCTTCATTCCAGACGAGGGGGCGGAACATTCGGAGCAATACAACCCGTATCACCTGTTAAACATCATGTTTGTTATACTTTCGAGGAAGCTTAACAGTATCCATCTGTCAGCAGTGAGTTGCTTCACAGATGCAGAGGGAAGGATAGCTGTCTATGTTCACGAATGTTCGGCTTCAAATTTATATGCTGTGGCATATGAACGGCCACTTGTTGCTCTGGGGTTTCTCAGTCCTGGACGATGTCAAACTGAAGATTTTTTTTTTTTTTTTTTTTTTTTTTGTGCGCATAGAGTTGGCTTCATCAAGATTTTGCGCCTTATAAATATAATAATTATTATTAGTAGTAGTATTTTTTTTTTATATGTATTTATCTATTTTTAAATTTTTAAAATTTATTAATTAATTTATTTCAATTTTATTTTTATTTCAGTTTATTTTTTTAATTTTTTAAATGTTTAAAAAATTATTATTATTATTATTATTATTATTATTATTATTATTATTTTTATATATTGTTATGTTTATTATATATATATATTTTTTTCTCAAGGCCTGACTAAGCGCGTTGGGTTACGCTGCTGGTCAGGCATCTGCTTGGCAGATGTGGTGTAGCGTATATGGATTTGACCGAACGCAGTGACGCCTCCTTGAGCTACTGATACTGATACTGATACTGGCAATGCGAGCATTATTCTTTCTCCTTTTCCCTGATTTCATTCCTCCTCTCTGTTATATTGTCGGCCTGTTTGTTAGTTTTTATTGATTTTCTTTCTGTCTTTCTTTCCACCTTCCTTTCTTTCTGTCATACAGTTGATGTGTGTTTTAGTGTTTATTTTTTCTTCTTCAGCCTTCGTTTCTTTTGCTTTTCCTTCTTTCTTCCTGTCTGTTTTTCATTTCTTTTTGTATTTTCTTCCTTTTCTTCCGTCGTCTCTTTTTTCTTCATCTTGCAGTCTCCAAAGTCGATGGTCACATAGTTTCAGCTGGCATTGTTTGTGTGAATCTCACCTTGTGTTCATGGGTCGTGAAAGACCAGCGTGTTGCAGAGTACTGGATTATTATGATTATGATTACGAATATCATTAATATGAATATTATGAATATTGTTATTATTATCATTATTATCATTTATCACTGATACTTATATAGCACCTATCTTCAGTCAGAGACAAAACTCTAGGCGCTTTCTGTGGTCAACGTGGCATAACAGGACTGACATCCGATAGGACTCAATCCACCGATCCTTCTCTTCTCTACAGCTGTGGCTTGGCTGCTGCATGCAGCACGAATGGCGTATTAACTCCGAAGTCACTGTTGGAATAAACAACCGCTCGTCACTGGAAAGACACAGCCCACGCGGCTTTGTACCTTGCGGATCCCGCTAATTCTCTCGTGCTGGTGTTCGTTGTACTATCGTGGTCCCCGCCCACCTCCTCTCTCTGTCTACATGGCTCTCTGTCTCTCTCCCTGATTTAAGAAATTGGTCGTGATCTTCTTATCAGCGAACGGCTGGAAAGCAGTAAGACTGCATACAGTTTCCAGCACTTCAGAAGCTTGTTTGACTAAAATTTTAATCATCTGAACTCTGTCTGTCTCTCTGCCTGTTTGTCTCTTTCTCTGAAGTCACCTTTAACATGCAGAAAAACAAACAAAACAACAATTTGACGGGGGCGGGGCCTGGCAGACGAGGGAATGGGTGCGGAGGGGTGGTGGTGAGGGAGGTTCTTTATTTTCGTTTTCATTTTTAAAGCTGTTTGTTCTGCAACTGACGTTAAAACATTTACTGCTGTAGATCCAGACAGATGCTTTTTAACATGTCAAAAATAACGTTGTTGCTTTCAGAATCAATAGAAATCGCGGGCGTGGTGAGGGGGTGAGGGGAACGTGGGTGGGGGATGTGGAGGGGAAGAGACAATGTGAGATGGTGGAAGAAGCGAAGGAGATGCAGAAAACACAAGGAAGCTCTTCAAAATAAAAAAGATACAAAAGTGAACAAAAAAATTGCTGCAGTGTATCATACATTTCATTTCAGCCGTATATCCCATATAAAACTGCACAGGGTTTTACAGTTAGTTCAAATCAAATCAGTTCTGGTCAGTAATGGCCAGTATCAAGGTCAGCACGGTTCATCAGCTTGACAGACTCTGACAGCTGACATTTACCAATCCAAACCGAATCAGAACCCCTCCCAAACCTGTCTACCGAGCTGATTCATTATCCTCCACAGTGAACTTAACCTTTCATCAAGGTCTCTCCGTAAGTTAATTAAGAGTTTATGGAACTCGTAATTTTATCATATTCTGTCTCTTCACTCAAACCTGGACAACATTTCGCTGTCTACAGAGCTGAGTGATTATTCTCCACAGTGAACTTCACCTTTCGTCAAGGTCTGTCTGTTAGGTAAGAGTTCAGAGAACTCATGATAACGTCATTCTCTGTCTCTTCACCCCATTCCCCCTCTCTCTGCCTGTATCTGGCCTCGTGTGATTTGATACCCACTTCCACCTGTCTCGATCCTTCTCCCCGAAGCCATTTTTATGGGCTATATATATATATATTTTTTTTTTAAAGGCACTTATATATATATATATATATATATATATATATATATATATATATAAAAAAAAAAGTGCCTTTAAAAACTCGAACCTGCAGAAGAAGTGAATACAATGTCAAGGGCAATCGCGATCAGTTTCCCTGCCATCCGCCAGAGCACATCGACCCACAGTTTTCCTTGACCACACTGAACTAACCCTCAGACATCCCCCAGCCCCCAGCTAGCAAAGATTCCTCTATGTGCAAGCACACGATCCTTCACAAGGTTAATCTCATAAATACTGAAAATTTTAGTAAACATATATAACTTGCGAGATAGAAACAAAACAAAACAAAACAAACAAAAAGAAATAAATGCTCTCTGAAAAGACAAAAGAAAGGTACATAATTCAAATCATTGTTGATTGTGCCACCCATCACCAGATGGCAAAAGCGGCAATGCTTTGAATAATTACAATAATAATAACAACAATACTACAACTACCATTGATGATTACAACAATGATAACGATGATGATAATACTAATGCTATTACTACTAATAACATTAATAAAAAACGATGATGATGATGATGATGACACCACCACCGCCACCACCAATGATAATGATAATGACAAAAAAGCATTTGTATAGCGTTTTTCTCTAAGCATATTTTGACTCAATGCGCTGGCAATCGCCTGCTCACACGACGACCACGCCCGAAAATGACTAACAGCACTCAAACATAGGCCCACACATACGCGTCCATGGGCAGAAACAGCTCAATCAAGGGACACACACACACACACAAGAGAGAGAGAGAGAGTCGTGTGTGCATATGCCTGTACGCATGCATGCCGGAGGCTGGAGAAGCACAAGAAGCTAATATCAGCTCTTTTTTTTCCCGGGGGCTGGCAAACTGACGCCAGCAAAAACAGCTGTCGTGCTGACGACAATACTGCTTGCCTCCCTTTGCATGTCCACTGCCCTTCTCCTGACAGACCAACACCATTTTCACTGTCTCTGTCTCTCTGTGCATCTCTCTCTCTCCACTATCTCTACCTACATATCTGTCTACATATCTTCTTTTGTCCCTCCCTATGTTCCTTCAACTATGTGTTTGTGTATTTGGACATACAAACACATACACGCCCGCACGCCCGCACACACACACACACACATACACACACACACACACGTGCGCGCACAGATTCCGAGGACCACAGCCACCACCACCATTCCAGACCATACCGCACACCACCACTCCTGATTTCAGCTTTATTAAGATATTCTCAAATCGTACGCTTTTCGAACGACTCTGACTTCATACACCAACACATTCGTTACGCGTATATTTTCGTTGACATTAAGATTGCATAAAATGAAATTGGTTCTTCGATTTGCTGAGACACATAATATATAACTTATCATTATAAATTGAAGAGAGACCATTATAAGCCAGTCAGATGATAGGCCTACGTCAAACCAGCTTGATATTAATGTATCGCTTGAGGAATTGCCGATGAAATTATAAGAACAACAACAACAACAACAACAAAGACACACACACACATCCGCGCGCGTAACGGAAGAAAGTGAGAGTTCCATCACCACAATCCAGTGAAAACAATGCATTTTCAATCCAACAATCCAGTCTAAAAATGGTAAAGAAGAAAGAAACAAATCATTTAAAAACAATTCACCAGTTAAGTAGAAAGTCACGAAAAAATGGCTTCTTCTCCTTGTCCATCTTCTCAGTTATCTAATTCGATATATTTCAAACACAAGGGGTCATGCCAGTTTATAGTCATTTCTATAATGATAAAGAGATATTGGTAATAGTGATCACCATTACGACCTTTATCATCATCATAATCATTTTTATGAAGATAATGATGATTATCATTGTTACGATAACAGTAATAATAATGATAATAATAATTATAGATATTATTATTATCATTATTATTATCATTGTTGTTGTTATTATTATTATTATCATCATCACTGCTGCTGTTGGTTCTGTTCTTATTGTCGTCATAATCATTCACATACGTGAAGTAATGCACCATTTAGCCTCTTTGAGGAACTGACTGATTAATATCTCATCATGGCGTATCTCAGCATACTCAGCATACTTAACCCAGCACGTCAGCTAAGTAAGCTAGATGTTCAATATTTGTAATGTGCTGTTCAACGTCTATCATTTCATACAGATCAACTACAGATGAAAAATGAGAGCGACGGAAGAGGAGTTAAAAATGAATCGAGAGTGAGAGGGTAAGGGGCGTTGTGGATAAGGATGGTGGGCGTGTTGCCTTCCTTCCCTTTAGAGAGAGAGAGAGAGAGTGGATGGATTATGGGTTTTTTTTTGGCTTGTGTGCTTCAGCCGACTCCCACGCGATTTTCCCTTGTGTCGGTTTGCACGCAGGCTATGACAGCACATCTGTGTCGGTCTCTTCCTTTGGACACGTTCGTTTGGCTGACTGTGTGTCCCTTTCACCTTCTGCCCGCCCGTCTGTCTGAACAAGTCTTTGTCTGTTTATAGGTCATATTCCTTCCCTCTCCTACCCTCATCTCTCTCTCTCTCTCTCTCTCTCGCTCTCTCTCGTAAAATATTAGAAATCTGTCATTATCTTTTCTGCTGCAAAACGAAAGTTGTAATGTGACTAGAGATGTTGCAATGTTTGTTTTTTATGCATTAAGACTGAGAGAAGAGCACTCTCAGCCCTAAACAGACATATCAGCCCTGTGCTTTTCATTTAGTTTACTTGTTCTCAGTGAGCTCACTGTGTATTAAGTGGATTGTTTTCGTTCTTCCTATTTTATTTTAGTTAAGATGTGTGTGCAACACGTGCACCCAAAATGTATACAGGTCGGTGACCTTACATTAAAATTCTTGCATTCTCTCTCTCTCGTAAATTCTATTTCTTCTCCTCTGGTAAAGTGGTATTGTACATGTCAAATTATTAAATACGTGACCATGGTTTTCATGTGCAAGCTGTATTGAAACGATTTTCCTCTTTTGTTTCCTTTTATTTTCTTTTACTATTTCCCTCTCGAAGGCTGTTCTATTATCATGAGAAAATAAACACTATTCAATTAAACTATCTCTCTCTCTCTCTCTCTCTCCCTCTCTCTCTTTGTGTAAGTGAAACTGATGTCATTTGGTGAGTTCTGTTTGCTGGACTGACTAAGCGCGTTGGGTTACGCTGCTGGTCAGGCATCTGCTTGGCAGATGTGGTGTAGCGTATATGGATTTGTCCGAACGCAGTGACGCCTCCTTGAGCTACTGATACTGATACTGTTTGCTGTCTATTGGTATAGCATCTTTCGTTCATTGCTTATTAACCCTCCCCCAAAATCCCAATATATGTATATGTGCCCATGGCCGAAATGCATTAAACATTCATTCATTCTTCCTCCCACCCTCTCTCTCTCTCTCTTTGTGTAAGTGAAACTGATGTCATTTGGTGAGTTCTGTTTGCTGTCTATTGGTATAGTATCTTTCGTTCATTGCTTATTAACCCTCCCCCAAAATCCCAATATATGTATATGTGCCCATGGCCGAAATGCATTAAACATTCATTCATTCATTCTCCCTCCCTCTCTCTCTCTCTCTCTCCCCTGTCTCTCAGTTTGTCTCCATGTCTTTTCCCTCCTCTTTCACTGAAACTGGTAATTCATGAACCAGGAAAATGTACAGCTGGTGCAGTGACATTCGTTTTAGGACGCACAAAATTCATCACATGACACAGCGCATCGTACCCATGACCTACCTTCATAATCATGCACACACACACACACACACACACACACACACACACACACACACACACACACACAGAGGGTATATAATACATACACACCCCCACTCACACAGACACATATTATGCACACACATGAATACACTGATGCACACACACTCACATGCATGTATGTGTGTGCATGCTTGAGTGTGTTCGGGTGTGAACACGCGATGTATATATATCTCTGTGTGTGTGTGTGTGTGTGTGTGTGTGTGTGTGTGTGTGTGTGTGTGTGTGTGTGTGTGTTTCTTGGCTACCATTTCATCGGCTCTGAAGAACCTCAAAACACAGATACAATATATACATATATATTTTCTCCCACTCGTGATTTTCACAGATCACCTCTCCTTTCTCGATTCCTTCCCTCTCTCGACACCACTAAATAATGTTTCTGTGTGGAAATTACAAAACGCAACACCCCAACAGGCAGTGACAGATCTCTTAAGTATAAAACCTCTAGCCCTGTCGTGAAGATCTATGCAGAAAACTAAACTGACATGACAAGAACACTGTATGGCTTGACCATATAGTTATACACGAGTTGTTGAGAACCGTGGGATCGGAGCGCTCAAAACCTGTTGACAGCGTGTGTTTAAGTTTTCTTTCTTCGAAATGCGTCATTACTTCTGCGTCACAAATCAAGCCTGTTTTCTCGAGGAACAAAACTCAAAGGCAGTCGCTCTTCCCCTGATTGAATTAATCTTCGTCAAGAAAATGTTGGTAGACCTCTTAATGAGAGAATCTTCCCGAGACCACTCTCCTTTCATGTGCGCTGAGTTGAAGCGTTTTCGTTTCTTAAGCACTGATATAAACAAAAATGCTCCTGAAACTATTATTTCTCTTTGCTTTTGAAATTCTCCTCTTTAAGCAGACAAGTAGGTGGTTTATTCGTTCAATTATGTATTTAGTCATATATCTATTTATGGATTTTTTGTTTATTAGTTTTTCATTTGTCCATGGTTTATTCATGGATAGGCATAGGCCCCTTACGAAAGTCTGTGAACATTGCGTAAACATTACATCACGATACATGCGATACATGATATATTATAAACATCAGAAAAATTTGTAAAAACGGAAATGTAGCTAAAATACATTACAGGTTAGTATGCAGAATAATGAAAACATTCTCACAAAGTAGCGATGTCTCTGACTTTGAAAGTGTTGTATGAAAACAGGAAAATTTTCGATTGATTTCAGAGAGGGAGTGAAAGGGGAGTGAGGGGAGGTGAGGATTAACAGTTTATTGCTAACATTTTTTAAGAGATGAAAAAGGTTATGATAAACAGCGTAAATCGCATTGAAGACTGTACATAGAATGAGAATTCGGACTAAAAACGCAAACACAAACCTTGATACACACACACACACAAGGTCATAAAAGACGAAATACAAAGTATGACAAGTTTGAGAAATCGGATGTAAAAACAGAAAAATAATTGTTGCTGCGCAAAAAACAACACCCCCCCCCCACCCCATCACAAAAACAACAAGAAACCACACACACACACAAACACACACACACAAAAACAAAAAAACACAAAAAAAGACGGTTGTTTTAAACTGCAAATATACACACAGACACAAACACACAGACATAGACACAGACACACACAGACACAAAGAGACATACAGACACAGACACACACACACACACCACAGGTGCAACGAAGTGGACCCAGAAACATTACACTGATTTTGTAAAAATCAGATGCGCTTGATCTTGTCATTGTTGTATTGTATTTGTATTGTATTACATCTTGTCACAAGAGATTCCTCTTTGTGAAATTCGAGCTGCACTCCCCAGTGAGAGCGCGTCGCTGTTGTGCAGACGCCACCCCTTTTTTCTGTATATTTGTTTTCCTGTCAAAGTAGATTTGTTTTGCCAGAGTCAGCCTTTTTGATGCCACGGTTCTTTTACGTGCTCTAAGTGTATGCTACACACGGGAACTCGGTTTATCGTCTTATCCGAATGACTAGCTTCCACAGCAGCTCTCAATGTCTACGGAGAGGGATGAAAACACTGGCGAGTGTGAGATTCTTCTTCTTCTTCTTCTTCGTTCGTTGGCTGCAACTCCCTCGTTCACTCGTATGTACACGAGTGGGCTTTTACGTGCATGACCGTTTTTTTTGTTTTTTTTACCCCGCCATGTTGGCAGCCATACTCCGCTTTCGGGGGTGTGCATGGTGTTTATGTTCTTGTTTCCATAACCCACCGAACGCTGAGATGGATAACAGGATCTTTAACGTGCTTATTTGATCTTCTGTTTGCGTATACACACGAATTGGGTTCAGACACTAGCACGTCTGCACATTAGTTGACCCGGGAGATCAGAAAAATCTCCACCCTTTACCCACGAGGCACCGTCACCGAAATTCGAACCTTCAGACTGAAAGTCCAACGCTTTAACCACTCAGCTATTGCGCCCGTCGTGTTGAATTCGAACCTGTGCGCTCAGGTTATCTCGCTTTCTGGGCGGACGCGTTACCACGAGGCCATCACTCCACCGTTGACGTTGTTATTTCTTTAGGAGTAATCTGGAACTGGCGAACTGAACCTTCTAATGCCCATCGATACAACTGAAGTCACCAGGTTTTAAGCCTTCAGCCATTACGTAGTCATTTCAATCACTATTCCGATGAGAACAATGTTGCCACGGGACTACTGGTTCAAACTTAGATTAAAAAAAAAAATTATTTTTTTTTTACACAACTTAAATGAAATGATATGTTCTTTTAATAGAATGTTTCGCCTTGAGGGAACATGAATGCACGTCATCTTCTATTTCGCTATAATAGAAAGAATTGTTTTCACGTCTGCATTTGAAACAAGTCAGAATTTATTTGTCTCGGTTTATGTCTATTCATTTTTTAAAGTTTTACCAGGAAAGACGCAAACTGTTTAAATGTGGTGCATGTGCAAGCTAACGTATAATCTCTAAGGAGAAGGGAAGGAGGAGAACGAGAGAGAGAGAGAGAGAGAGAGAGAGAGACAGAGAGAGAGAGAGAGAGAGAGAGAGAGAGAGAACACTGAACACTGAAATGTTTAAAGTCATTTAGCTGAAAAGCTCTGGTGACACAGTAGGTACTAATCAGAACAAAATGGTGCAAAATAGATGAAGTGGAAAAGAAAGGAAAAAAACTCCAAAACAAACAAAAACAGAACTGAAACAACATAAACTAATAAGAGATTTGCGACACTTTGGCACTTTGCCATTAGCTTAAAAGTACATGTGACAGGGGGTGTGGGGGGTAATTTGCCTTTTTTTTCAGTCGTTCGTCTCCAAGGTTTGGACAGTATACATAAAACAAAGTACAGATAAATCATATAATAAATATTTACGCGACACACATCATATCAATACAAACACATACTGAATTACATATAAATCTTATAATAAATATTTACGCAATATAACATCAAAACCCATCATATCAATACGAACACATCAAATAATAAGTGGTGTGATGGCCTAGAGGTAACGCGTCCGCATAGGAAGCGAGAGAATCTGAGCGCGCTGGTTCGAATCACGACTCAGCCGCCGATATTTTCTCCCCCTCCACTAGACCTTGAGTGGTGGTCTGGACGCTAGTCATTCGAATGAGACGATAAACCGAGGTCCCGTGTGCAGCATGCACTTAGCGCACGTAAAAGAACCCACGGCAACAAAAGGGTTGTTTATGGCAAAATTCTGTAGAAAAATCCACTTCGATTGGAAAAACAAATAAAACTGCACGCAGGAAAAAATACAAAAAAAAAGAGAAAAAAAAGGGTGGCGCTGTAATGTAGCGACGCGCTCTCCTGTGGAGAGCAGCCCGATTTTCACACAGAGAAATCTGCTGTGATAAACAGAAATAAAAATACAAATACAAATAATTACAATGTCGAGATTGACCATCCAAATGTAGCCCTTCATTTTTATCTATGCTTTTTTCCTCATAGCACCCATACTAATTTTTAATTGATTAATGAGTATTTGGACCGATGATGGACGTTTTCCGTATATCAATTGCCTCAAAAATACATATTTTGCAAGTGAAAGTATCATATCTTCATTTTCTGTCATCAGTATGCAGAGAGAGAGAGAGAGAGAGAGAGAGAGAGAGAGAGAGAGAGGGGGGACTGAGACAAACAGGCAAGAGAAACAAGACAGAAATATGACGACAGAAGCAAAGATAAGAAGAGGAGGAGGGAGTCATATCTCCCATGCACGCGAAAGAAAAAAGAAGAAAAAAAAAGAAAGAAAGAAAAAGAAAAAACAAAACAAAACAAAAAAAAACAACACCACCTTTTTAAAAGATCGTGCTCCAGTAAACCCTAACTGGCAAGCCTGGGGATCCTTTGAGCACGACTTGTCTGGAAGGAAAATGTTGGTATTCCTGTATCACATTCTCTCGATGTGTCTCCCCCGCACGTGCTCTTGTCTCTCGCCAGTAACGTGAGCGAAGGTCACGCGACTTGGAACTTGCGTTCACCGCGTGATGCCGTCACGTGGACTTGCGGTTGAAGTCTCTGACAGATCTTTTCTTTGGAAAAAGTATTGAATGAAAAACAGTGTGCCACCAGAGCTCACGCAGGCTGCCTCGTTAGGCACGCCTTTGGGCCGAGACGTTTAGTTTCCCCACAGATATTTACTGGACTTCCTTAGCGTACGGGTGATATCACCTGGTATAAACCGCATGTTTATCATTGATATATCAGATTAAAATTAAACAACAACACACACACACGCAACAGCAGATATTTTCAAGTGGTTTGTGAATAACTGACCGGAGCTGGATAGCGCGGTGTGTGACATTTAATTGTTTGTTAAATGACCGAACAGATGAGCAAAGGGGATGACAATTTTTTCTTCTGCCAAACTTTTTTTTTTTTAAATTCTGTTTTGTTCTAAGACTGGTGACAATGGTTAAGACTGTAGATGATTTTTTTCCCGAATGTTAAGACTGTGGACAACGTCTTTATTTTCCACATCCACAACAAAACCTGGCCTTCATTCACATTTCCTGGAGCTGTCATGAACTAATACACGAATAGATGAACAAACAAACAAATAAAAAAAGAACAAAAGGTAAACTCCCCGGAAAACCATCACAATAGCCATTCGCGTTTTCAGAACATTGCTATCTCTTATAGCGGCTTTCAGCATGACAGGCGGGAACAAACAAATAAATAAACAAATAAATGGAGCGGGTTTGCACCATTGACCTGCATTACGACGGGCGCAATAGCCGAGTGGTTAAAGCGTTGGACTTTCAATCTGAGGCTCCCGGGTTCGAATTTCAGTGACGGCGCCTGGTGGGTGGAGATTTTTCCGATCTCCCAGGTCAACATTTGTGCTGACCTGCTTGTGCCTGAACCTCTTTCGTGTGTATACGCAAGTAGAAGATCAAATACGCACGTTAAAGATCCTGTAATCCATGTCAGCGTTCGGTGGGTTATAGAAACAAGAACATACCCAGCATGCACACCGCCGAAAGCAGATATGGCTGCCTACATGGCGGGGTAAAAACGGTCATACACGTAAAAGCCCGCTCGAGTACATACGAGTGAACGTGGGAGCTGCAGCCCACGAACGCAGAGGAAGAAGGCCTGCATTACTAACCAACATACATCTGAGTGGCTAGTACAACATGCTGGAACAAACAAGTGAATAACGGTTGGGCTAAGTGACAACGGGGGGAGGGGTCTGTTTCTTCTCAGACCTGGACTGACCCCAGAGGCGCCCACTGGGTGGGCCTGTACGTCCCTCAGGGAGGGGGCTGGGCTGGGGGTCTGGTGAGTCTGGTTTTCCTCCGTGCTGTTGTCTGGGCGTTCTGCCCGCAGTCCCTTCCGATAACCTACCCTCCTTTTCTCCCTCATATGTGTGCGCGTGTGTTTGTTAGCGCGCGCGTCTGTATACGCACAAACACGAGTATGGACTGTCTCAAAACATGCGCACTACACCTACCTGCCTGCATGTAATGTAACTGCGCAGAACAAAAGTTCATTCAGAATATTAAAGAAGAGAAATACTGCGCAGATCGAACGTTGATGAAAGTGATCGGTATATTTTGAACTTGTGTGTTTAAAATAACACGTAAATTATTTCCGAAACATTCCGTTTAAAATTTATTGCAAATAGAACTTAATGAGTCAGGAAACAGAGAGAGAGAGAGAGAGAGAGAGAGAGAGAGAGAGAGAGTGGGGTGTATGTGTGTGTCACGAAGAAGTGACGACGACAACACGTGCATCACACCACACCATCTGCCCCCAATGGAGGGCACACGTGTTGATACCACCCCAACACAACGGAAGCCTCCCCCCTCCAGCACCTTCACTCCCTTCTATTCCTGGCATTCTTCACCTTGCTGCGTTATCACCTGCTTGGCTGTCGTTGTCACCTGTAAAACAATCCCTTCTAGTATTCGGGGACTTCCGCTATCCGACATAAAAGATTATAAAAAAAAGAAACAAGAAACTTTTAACAACGCGCTTTGTGACAACACCTCGTGCGCATCCGCGTGAGAAACATCGTGATTTTTCGTCTTGTTTTCTTTTTGACGCCAATTTAGTATTGAAAAAGGGCAATGGTTATTGGTTAGAAATATCTGAGATTTTCACGATGACTATAATGAAGTGTATCTTTTCAAGATGAATGCCGAAAGCTGCTCGTTTTGAAACTAACAATTCACCACATCTAGCACAAATAAAATTCTCCTTTTTTTCCGACTGGAAGCTAGATAAATAAAAAAACACAGCGCACCATTATGAAACTGATACTAAACTTGAGCCTCAAGCAAAGGCTTTCGATAACCATATCAGCCATAAGATGGTATGGTGGACCCGTGGGTCATATCCTAACCTCCATCCTCTGTATCGGTGGGTCGAATCCCGACAATGTTTGACCACTGAGGGGCCACATGCTTCGAACCTCCCGGGTCGACTTTTGTCAGACGGAGGCTACTTCGGAGTACAGCTGCTTAATTAAACGACGGATGTTAAAACAAGTTCGGACATGAAGCCGTTCGAAAGAAAGGTTAAATGTTAAAATGTTCAATGTTAAAATTGAAGTGCAACGTTGTGAGCACAGTATTAGCTTTAAGCTTGTTGATACTCGTTTGTCACTGACTGCATTGTAATCATGTGTATTGTTTAACAATTAAAGATTATTTCAACCAAAGAAACGACCGCACTTAAGGAGTTGCAACCCACGAATTGGGTAGAGGTTAAATAAACCATGCTTGGTGCCCTTCCCATGCTTTTTGTGTTTATGTGCTTGTGCTTTGTTGTTTCTTTGAATAAAAATTGTTCATAGCAACCCACGAACGTGGAGGATTGTGAAATTTGAGGAACCAAGCTGTCTTCAACCCTGTGCCATATAAACTGTCTCCACCTATCCCATTCCCTTTAACACATCGCCGACTGCAAGGCCCCATATGGGCAAGGTTACAGAAAACATAGAGATCAACAAATGATATGATGTATTTGTATATGCGATGCACACACGAAAGACTAGCAAACTGACCCGCTGACGAGGTAAGTAGTGAAAAGCGTCTCTGAAAATTGGACTTTAATCAGACCAAATTTAACAAAAACTTAATCGAATTAAAACTGGCCTTTCAAGACATTAAAGCTTCATTCGCATACACAAAATACGTGTCCTATACTGTTTATACATTTTCAGATATTTGGATTATTGTTATATGTGTATGGATGTACAGGTATACCTATATGTATTTCTGTATGGTATGCGTATACGTGTCCTCTGTGTACGTTGTATGCATTTGTATGTGTATGTGTGAGTGTGTTGTAGGTATACTGAAGTTCATAATGATGCACACATGCATCTAAACAAATGACAAGCGATCAACCTCATTTTTCATTTTACCTCATCTGTTCCTCTCACTTCTGATTCTGCCATCTCGTGTGTGTGTGTGTGTGTGTGTGTGTGTGTGTGTGTGTGTGTGTGTGTGTGGTGTGTGTGTGTTGTGTTGTGTTGTGTTGTGTTGTGTGTGTGTGTGTGTGTGTGTGTGTGTGTGTGTGTGTGTGTGTGACTGAAACAGGTAGCTGAAGAAAGGAGGCATTTTAAAAACCAGAACTCTGAAGGAAATAAAAAAAGAGAAGAAATCACGGGTGAAATCATGCACAAATTTGATTTTTACTGACTTGTTTCAGGCGTTTTCCTGTTTGGCAGGTGTTTGTGTGTGTGGTGGTGTTGGTGGTGGATGTGGGTGGGTGGGAGGCCGTGGGTGTGCACGTGGCTGTGTATGTGCGTGTGGGTGGGTGTGCTTATGTGTGCATGTGCGTGCGTGCGCGCGTGTGTGTGTGTTCGCGTGTGTGTGTGTGTGTGTGTGTGTGTGTGCGCGCGCGCATGCATGCACAGGTGCTTTGCGGTGTTGGGCGTTCTCTTCAACGCTCAATGCTCGTATTTTGTGGCTGTTTCTCCCTGAAACACGAGTTGAGCGAGCACGTGTCTGAAATCAGTGTCATGTCGATACGTGTTAGTCCACATCTCCATTTCAACACGGGGGCTAAAAATACCCCCGGATCACGTGTCTCATTGCCACGGCTTGTTTGTTGGCTTTTAAAAATATTCTTATGTTGGGAAGGTGGTCTGGAAGTGGGTGGAACAGCGATCTGTGTGTGTGGGGGTGGGAGGGGTGGGAGGGGTCGGGGGTGGGGTGGGGGGTGGGGGTGGGGCTGCCTGCCTGCCTGCCTGTCGGTCTGTCTGTCTGTCTGTGCCGGGAGTCGGCCCTTCTGGACTTCTCTGCGGGTGAGAGCGTTGGATGGAGTTGGCGAATGTGTGTGTGTGTGTGTGTGTGTGTGTGTGTGTGTGTGTGTGTGTCTGTCTGTCTTTCTGTCTGTGTGTGTGTGCGTGTGTGTGTGTGTGTGTGTGTGTGTGTGTGTGTGTTGTGTGTGTGTGTGTGTGTGTGCGTGTGTGTGTGTGTGTGTGTGTGTGTGTGTGTGAGTGAGTGAGTGTGTGTGTGTGTGTGTGTGTGTGTGTGTGTATGTCTAAGTCTGTATATCCTGTCCTTGATATGCAAACTTTTGGTGAAAAAACAAAGGGGACCAAATATAGACGGAAAGAGAGGCTTTTAAATGACTTTCCCGTACATGAGCCTATGGAACCTAACCCGTGTCTCTCTCTCCCTGTCTCTCCTCCCCCGCCCCTCTTTTTCAAACTCAGCATCCACAGTCTTGTCACATGCGCTGTGAATAACCAGGGCAGATGACCTTTGTTAACTTGAGATTAACCGCGCCGCCAAGTTGCTTTTTTAGTTGCTGTTTGTTTAATCTAAAAAAAAAACACACACAAAACAACAACAACAACAACAACAAAAACCACCACTACACCAGTCAACAGATTCTCCTGAAGTCGTTATCTTGCTTTTACAGGAGTG
Source organism: Babylonia areolata (assembly GCF_041734735.1). Taxonomy (NCBI): domain Eukaryota; kingdom Metazoa; phylum Mollusca; class Gastropoda; order Neogastropoda; family Buccinidae; genus Babylonia; species Babylonia areolata. The sequence goes on along the minus strand of NC_134876.1, from coordinate 12,293,647 downwards.
TGTGTCTTTAAGTTTGCATAAATCAACTTCCATTCGCCCTTGGCACATTGGTGTGTGGAACTGTGCGAAGGCAACTATTTTCAACACGGCATTCACGCTGGCATTTCTGTTCGCAAAACTTCAACAAACAACTTTTGTTCTTTTGTGTGTGTGTTTTTTAATTTTTTTTATTTTAAAGTACCGTCTAAAATTTTTCTATCTAGAAAAGGTGCAGAAACATTTCCGCAGACTTCCATCTACTTGTGCAGTTTGCTGTCACAGAAAATGCTGGCGTATTTCATGGGAATCGCAGTCCGAAAGAAAGACAGTTCTTCTTTTTTCATTTTTGACTCACTTATGTAAACAAAGTGAGTCTATGTTTTAACCCGGTGTTCGGTTGTGTGTGTGTGTGTGTGTGTGTGTGTGTGTGTTCGTGGTAAACTTTAACATTGATATTTTCTCTGTAAATACTTTGTCAGTTCACACCAAATTTGGCATAAAAATAGGAAAAATTCAATTCTTTCCAGTCATCTTGTTTAAAACAATATTGCACCTCTGGGATGGGCACAAAAAAATAAAAGAAGCCTAATTATATGCAAACTGCACTTACTGTTATATTTATATTTTTTGTATTCTCTAAACTTGGCACTTTGACCTCTTATTCTGACACAACAACAAGAAGAGGAGTCATTATTATCATTTTTTGTTCAAACAGGAACTTCTTTTGCTAAGCATGGATTTTATTTATTTATTTTGGAAACGTTTTGGTGCAGATAGTAAAAAAAGGGAAATTACTCTGTAATTAATGCTAGGGGACGTAATTTATCACAAGTGAGTCTTGAAGGCCTTGCCTCTCTTGTTGTTCTTCTTCTTCTTTTTCCTCCTCTGCTTCGGCGTTCGATGAGAGCAACTCTAACGTTCACTCCTATGTACGAGTGGGCTTTTACGTGTATGACCGTTTTTACCCCACCATGTAGGCAGCCACACTTTCGGGGGTATGCATGCTGGTTATGTTCTTATTTTCATAACCCACCGAACACAGACATGGATGACAGGATATTTAACGTGCGTATTAATATTGATCTTCTGCATGCTTATACAAACAAAGAGGGTTCATGCACTAAAAGGTCTGCACACATGTTGACCTGGAAGACCGGAAAAATCTCCACCCTTTACCTACGAGGTACGACGGGATCGAACTCAGGAAACTCGGGCGACAATCCTGCGCTCTGACCATTTGGCCACCGTATATCACTATCTCACTATTGTGAGAAGACGTGAAATAAAACATTCATCCATCCACATACTAACGGACCCAAACCATACACACCCCCATTCCACAGTTGTCCATTCGTGAATTTGAGCAACAAAATCATGTGACTGTGAGAAATGAAACCTGTTTTTTACCACCGACTATGGCTGCCTACATGGCGGGGTAAAAACGGTCATACACGTATAAGGCCATTCGTGTACATACGAGTGAACGTGGGAGTTGCAGCCCAAGGAGAAGAAGAAGAAGATGAAGAGGAAGAAGAAAAAAAAGAAGGAAACCTGTTTTTATTAAACATTTTAAATAACAAGATTGGTTGTCGGCTCTCAAAAGATTTCTGGTACTAAGGTATCTCAACGTTTGATACTTAAACTGCAGATTGATGGGTTTCATTGGGCGAACCCCGAAGTGCAACGCACGGTCACAAGCACTGGAAAAAAAGAAAGAAAAAAAAAAGCTGCGTGACCGGCTGTCACGATCTTGACCTGTTGTCGTGCTCATTTACACGTGATTCATTAACCTTTTCTTCTGTATTTTTGCTCTCCTTTCTTATATTTATCTTCTTCCATTTACTTGGCTTGCACCTAAAATTTTCGTATAATTTATTTTGCTCGTTCGTGTACAGTGTGAGATGTTTCACTCAAGCTTTTTTAAAAAAGAGAAAAAATCCAACATGGCAGCTGCACATTGTGGAAAACAGAAATTCTTGTCTCACGATGGACCAGATTATTCTGTGAAAGGAAGTCTGCATTCTCCACTTCATCACTGGTCACCAGTGCGACAAAGAGAATGTGGGTGGGACAGAAGATGCGAACCTGAAGAAGTGACGGAATAAACGACATAAAATCGATCAGTCGTTACAAATACTAATCTTAACCGTTAATGGCAACAACAGCCATGACGCCGATACTGCTGCTAACCCTACCCTCACGCTCTTCCTCCGATCATCTCACTTTCCGGGTTCCACGCACCAAGCTCAGTACCTTTGGCCCACGTGCTTTCTCTGTTTCTGGCCCACTCTCCTGGAACAAACTTCCACTCTCAGTCCGTCAGCTGCCTACTTTCTCTTCTTTTAAGACTGCTCTTAAAACTCACCTCTTTTTTTCTTTCCTAATAGTCCTCTCCACTATCCCTACTACTCCCACTGCAGCCTGTATCTACTCGGTGTGGGAACCTGAGATGTAAATATTTGTACGTAACTCTTTTTCCGTTTTCCCTCTCTTTTGACAGTTTTGTTTAGCCGTACAGCAGGTCTTGAAGTATATATATATATATATATATATATATATATATATATGTGTGTGTGTGTGTGTGTGTGTGTGTGTGAGCGCGCACGCGTGTTTGTATGTGTGTGTATTTGTGCATGCATGTAGGTGTGTATGTGTGTGTGTGTGTGTGTGTGTGTGTGTGCTGGTGTGTGTGTGTGTGAGAGTGTGTGTGTGCATACAGCAATATTTGTACATAATGCTTCTTTTTGAATTAGTTGTGTTTAGAGCCATATGACCGACAGCGTGTGTGTGTGTGTGTGTGTGTGTGTGTGTGTATGTTTGTGCAGATCTTTTTTTTTTTTTTTTTGGTGCGCTTAGAGGTGATTTCATCAAGATTTTGCGCTTTAAAAATACCATAATTATTATTGATTATTAATTATTATTATTACTTCTACAATCAAGAATGATAAGATAATAAATATGATCGTACTGATGACAGTATTTTTGTGCTAAAATTAATGAGGTTTGTTCCGCGCCATCTCGTGCTTGTGTTTCACAAAGCCGCGATATCTATTTATCTATCTTTTATCTGACTGTCTATCTATTTATATATCTATTAATATCTACCTATCTATTCACTTATCTGTACATGTAGAAAGAGAGAGAGAGAGTGGGAAAGAGAGAGAGAGAGAGTGTTGTAATGAACTTTGGCCATAGCATGGACCACAATTCAAAACCAGGAGACTGGGGGTGGGCATGGGAAGGGGTATTACAATACTTGAATAGCATCGCACAATAATTATCATAATGTTCATGGACCTGACATTTTACTTGACTGTGTCTGAGCAGATGGTTTCTCCTTTTGATCGCATGGAAAATGAATTTTTGATACTTGAGAATTTCTCTACTCGTTGTTTGATCAAAGAAGTGTACTAAGAGAGATGGGGGAGAGGAGAGGAGAGGAGAGGAGAGAGAGAGAGAGAGAGAGAGAGAGAGAGAGAGAGAGAGAGAGAATTTGGAATGGTTTATTCAGAATCAGGCCACAGCCCCTAGTGAAGGGGGTATACGTAAACATAATACAACTCAACGAAAACACATAAGCAAATAAGCATTAATATAGACAACAAACCGTGCATTGTATCCGTGTAACTATATAGACAACAAAAATACATTATAACTGTTTTACGAAGTAACAATTTCTCTTAATTTGAATGCCTTATATAAGAATACCGAAAAATTATGTACGTCATTGGTATTGCTTGACGACATTAACAAATTCAACTTGAACAGAGAGGGATGCTTGTAGTACTTAGGTTTTATAAACATTTGACGTACATGTTTTAGTGCTGGGCAGCAAAGAACAAAGTGCACCTCGTTTTCTTGGGCTTCATGACATAAAGGACAGACTAAATCATTTGCACAAAAACTTCTGTATCTAAAGTGATGCACTGTCAATTCTGATATACCTAGTCTAAATCTTGTCGTTACACGTTTCAGATGCCTGTCTAGTGAGAGAGAGAGAGAGAGAGAGATGGGGGGTGCTCCGTAATTCGTTGAGTCGTCAATATGAAGAGAAGGGAAAAGACATGACAGGGGCGCGGGAAGAAGGAGGGCTGTGGGAGGCAATTGATTTTTTCCCTTGTGGCCTTGGTGAGACCTTGATAAGTGTCCAGTCCACGACACTGACAACCTCGTTCAGCAACACCCGTTCTCACAAGAGACGCCTGATGAGGCGCCCGTGGTCGCCACCTCATCAAGATTGACTCCCCGACACGGCCGAGTTTCACAACACGCACCAATCTGTGCACGGGATTCCCGAGCGCTACCATGGCTATCTTGCTTCTGTCTTTGTCTTTCTCGCCGTATCTTTCACACGACTTACTCTGGAGAAATCATGTTTTCTAACCCCAAATTCTGGCCAGATTTTCATCTATTTCCCCATTCCCTATGGTAAAAGTTTGAAATCTTTTCCATTGGGCAATCGATGAAATCTTCTTCCCCACTGCCATACTGTGGAGAAACAATGAAGTCTTCTTCCCCACTGCCATGCTGTGGAGAAACAATGACGTCTTCTTCCCCACTGCCATACTGTGGAGAAACAATGAAGTCTTCTTCCCCACTGCCATACTGTGGAGAAACAATGACGTCTTTCCAACTGCCATACTGTGGAGAAACAATGACGTCTTCCCCACTGCCATACTGTGGAGAAACAATGACGTCTTCCCCACTGCCATACTGTGGAGAAACAATGACGTCTTCTTCCCAACTGCCATACTATGGAGAAACAATGACGTCTTCTTCCCAACTGCCATACTATGGAGAAACAATGACGTCTTCTTCCCAACTGCCATACTATGGAGAAACAATGACGTCTTTCCAACTGCCATACTGTGGAGAAACAATGACGTCTTCCCCACTGCCATACTGTGGAGAAACAATGACGTCTTCTTCCCCACTGCCATACTGTGGAGAAACAATGAAGTCTTCTTCCCCACTGCCATACTGTGGAGAAACAATGACGTCTTCTTCCCCACTGCCATACTGTGGAGAAACAATGACGTCTTCTTCCCCACTGCCATACTGTGGAGAAACAATGACGTCTTCTTCCCCACTGCCATACTGTGGAGAAACAATGACGTCTTCTTCCCCACTGCCATACTGTGGAGAAACAATGACGTCTTCTTCCCCACTGCCATACTGTGGAGAAACAATGACGTCTTCTTCCCCACTGCCATACTGTGGAGAAACAATGACGTCTTCTTCCCTATTGCCATACTGTGGAGAAACAATGACGTCTTCTTCCCCACTGCCATACTGTGGAGAAACAATGAAGTCTTCCCCACTGCCATACTGTGGAGAAACAATGAAGTCTTCCCCACTGCCATACTGTGGAGAAACAATGACGTCTTCCCCACTGCCATACTGTGGAGAAACAATGACGTCTTCTTCCCAACTGCCATACTGTGGAGAAACAATGAAGTCTTCTTCCCCACTGCCATACTGTGGAGAAACAATGAAGTCTTTCCCACTGCCATACTGTGGAGAAACAATGACGTCTTCTTCCCCACTGCCATACTGTGGAGAAACAATGAAGTCTTCTTCCCCACTGCCATACTGTGGAGAAACAATGAAGTCTTCCCCACTGCCATACTGTGGAGAAATAATGACGTCTTCTTCCCCACTGCCATACTGTGGAGAAACAATGACGTCTTCTTCCCCACTGCCATACTGTGGAGAAACAATGACGTCTTTCCCACTGCCATACTGTGGAGAAACAATGACGTCTTCTTCCCCACTGCCATACTGTGGAGAAACAATGACGTCTTCTTCCCCACTGCCATACTGTGGAGAAACAATGAAGTCTTCTTCCCCACTGCCATACTGTGGAGAAACAATGACTTCTTCTTCCCCACTGCCATACTGTGGAGAAACAATGACGTCTTCTTCCCCACTGCCATACTGTGGAGAAACAATGAAGTCTTCTTCCCCACTGCCATACTGTGGAGAAACAATGACGTCTTCTTCCCCACTGCCATACTGTGGAGAAACAATGAAGTCTTTCCCACTGCCATACTGTGGAGAAACAATGAAGTCTTCTTCCCCACTGCCATACTGTGGAGAAACAATGACGTCTTCTTCCCCACTGCCATACTGTGGAGAAACAATGAAGTCTTTCCCACTGCCATACTGTGGAGAAACAATGAAGTCTTCTTCCCCACTGCCATACTGTGGAGAAACAATGACGTCTTCTTCCCCACTGCCATACTGTGGAGAAACAATGAAGTCTTTCCCACTGCCATACTGTGGAGAAACAATGAAGTCTTCTTCCCCACTGCCATACTGTGGAGAAACAATGACGTCTTCTTCCCCACTGCCATACTGTGGAGAAACAATGAAGTCTTTCCCACTGCCATACTGTGGAGAAACAATGACGTCTTCTTCCCCACTGCCATACTGTGGAGAAACAATGAAGTCTTTCCCACTGCCATACTGTGGAGAAACAATGAAGTCTTTCCCACTGCCATACTGTTGAGAAACAATGAAGTCTTCTTCCCCACTGCCATACTGTGGAGAAACAATGACGTCTTCTTCCCCACTGCCATACTGTGGAGAAACAATGAAGTCTTCTTCCCCACTGCCATACTGTGGAGAAACAATGACGTCTTCTTCCCCACTGCCATACTGTGGAGAAACAATGACGTCTTCTTCCCCACTGCCATACTGTGGAGAAACAATGAAGTCTTTCCCACTGCCATACTGTGGAGAAACAATGACGTCTTCTTCCCCACTGCCATACTGTGGAGAAACAATGACGTCTTCTTCCCCACTGCCATACTGTGGAGAAACAATGACGTCTTCTTCCCCACTGCCATACTGTGGAGAAACAATGACGTCTTCTTCCCCACTGCCATACTGTGGAGAAACAATGACGTCTTCTTCCCCACTGCCATACTGTGGAGAAACAATGACGTCTTCTTCCCCACTGCCATACTATGGAGAAACAATGACGTCTTCTTCCCCACTGCCATACTGTGGAGAAACAATGAAGTCTTCCCCACTGCCATACTGTGGAGAAACAATGAAGTCTTCTTCCCCACTGCCATACTGTGGAGAAACAATGAAGTCTTCCCCACTGCCATACTGTGGAGAAACAATGAAGTCTTCTTTTTCACCTGTTGTGATGACACTTTGAAGACGCCACAATGCAAGTAAGTTAATTCTGCATCTAGGGAGCCGGGAAATGGTACACACTGCAGGTAAGTTAGTAATCGACAGCTTTTCTTTTCGTATTTGTTAATTAATTGACATTTTCCTTCTTTCTTGCATACACCTTCTTTGCTCGCATTTCTTTTTTCCTTCAGTTTGCAATTCTTCAATGTTTATTTTCTTTCTATGTTCTTTCTTTCTTTCTTTGAGAGAGAATGAATGAATGAATGGTTTATTCATATAGGCCATTGCCCCTCATGAAAGGGTGTCAGACAAAAACATATGTGAGAAGAAAAAATAAAATAAAATAAGCAAGACAAATATCATACGTTTTCATGCAGTATACACTTAACTAAGTAGTACACAGCAGATAAATAACAACACGCCTATTTAACTGAACTCAATAAAGTAATCGTGTCATCAGAAGTGGCACAAGCTTAATAAATGAATTTTACGACGTAAGAGTGGATCGAAGCTTAAACGCTTTGTACAGATAAATTGAGAAATTTCTGATAGTTTGTTCGTGTGTAGATGCCATAAGTAGCGATAATCTAAACTGACTAGGGAACTTAAAAAATTTCAACGGTATGTATTGCATTCTTAAGTCATACATAACAGGACAGGATAGAACAAAGTGCACTTCATTTTCCTTCCCCTTCTTACACAGTGGACATAATAAATCAGACTCATCATGTACTTTATAACGGTGACTATGTTCTGCAATTTCCGAAATACCAAGTCTAAATCTAGTCATTATATACTTTAAATGTTTATCTATATTCATCAATAAATAGGTTTTGACATCGGGTATAGTACAAAAGGTTTTATAGGCATTAAATCTTTCACTGTTGTTAACATGGAAATCCCATTCTTGCCATCTACAAACAATAAGTCTTTCTTTAAAAGTCCGAAGAAACTCATCAATCCCCTCTGCACCTTGATTGAGCCATACATACCCAAATCCAAACATAAACAGTTTACAGCGTATACTTGTAGCCCAGTTTCTTTTGCCACGCGCATCAAGATCAAATAACATTTTATAAGCTTTCTTTGAGAGAGAGACAGAGAGAGACAGAGAGAGCACTACAAAAAGAAGTGTGTATAAGAAAAGAATGACAAAACATTTTCATTGCCCTAACTAGTTAAGCCCTAAAATCAAGAGGGGTGGGGATGGGGTTGAATACCCGCAACAAACATGTGTCATTACAAAACGAAATGATACTTTAAAAAAGACATTGGCAAGCGTGCCAATAAGTGATGAATGAATTCACATCAACTCACTCAAAAATCGACTCTTCCGCACAACCATCTGAGCCCTTTGAACCCTCCCTTCCCACTATTAAGAATAAAGAAAAGAAAAGTGAATTTTAAAGAAATAAAAAAAAAAACAGGGGGGAACTGGAAACAGAGCAAGAGAAGAGAACAGACGAAAAGTGCGGTGTGGAGAGAACAATTTGCACAGCAGGGGTGGTTTTTGTTGTTGTTTTTTTATTTATTTATTTTTTTAACCGAACCAGCAACAGCTGTCAACGAAATGCATGCAACAACATGACGCTTGGATATGTTTTTGTTCACGTAACAGACGAAGTTTATTTTTATTGCCAGGGAAATTCGCTGACAGTTAATTATTAGAACTGAATCGAATTTCTACTGCGGAACACTCTCTCTCAGCGCGCGCACGTAGTCGCTCGCACGTGTGTGTGTGTGTGTGTGTGGGTGTGTGTTCCGCCCTGGTGTCTGATAGCAATGACCTTTATCTTCGCTTGTCGTCTCTTATGTCCTACCTGTCATGCTTCTCCACAGAATGAAGGACTGTAGAAGATTGATGGTGATGGGAGGAGGGGGGTGGGGCAGGCGCAAGTTCTGAACCAAGCACTCAACAGAAAACAGCCCATGGTCGAAGCAAAATGAGACCAGACAACGGTGTAATGTGAAACAGCTATTCCTCGCCGTTCGTCGACAATACACATGAATATGTTGCACGTGCGCATCACTGGTAGGTATACGCGTGTCTTTTTATCTGTGTGTTTGTGATCAACGAAGACACTCGCGAGCGCGCACTACACACACACACGCACACACACACCCACCTACGTATCCATGACCCGCCTCTCCATCTCACTTCATGTGTCCCCCCCTCCTCCGTCCCACTCTCTCTCTGTGTCGCCCCCTCCCTGATTATTAATCAGCATTTAAAACACGTTTGTTGTGAAACCACGTAAAGTGCCCCCCACCTGTGGCTTTTGACTCTTTGTGCTCTCGCACCTCATTGGCGGGGAACATGGCGTAGGGACCCCGATCATCCACTGTCCACTATTTTATCCCCTATTCTACCCGACGCCGAAACAGACCGTGTATAGAAAAAAGCGTTTTCTGAGTGCTACTCGTGACGTCAATTGAAAAACAAAGCGTTTTCTAAGTGCTACCCGTGACGTCAGTTGGCTGTGTCCAGCCTTCATCAGACACCACTAATGAATTCGATGACAAGACAACAAAGATGACGTCGACGATAGCAAAAAGGAAAGTAGAATCTACGGTTTTCAATTGAACTGACAGCTTACTATAAATATCAAAGATGATACTGATGATGACTAAAACTGCAACGACGACGATGATGATGACGGTGACGACAACAAGGGTGTCGAATCTACAGGCTTTGAGTGGAGCGTCAGCAACGTCTTTGTCACGAGCTGTCTGAAAGCGAAAGTGGGAAGTTTGGAGATGCGTTTGCAATTTATACCTACACTTTTCCAACATTATCTGACCCAAAAGACACTAAGAAAAACTATCAAATGTGCACACAATCGTTAACTAACCTTAAAAACAAACAAACAAACAAACAACAACAATAAAAACGGTTCTCAAACGAACACTGAACAAATAAAAATCTCAAATGTGAACACAGAATTTAACTGACTCCAAATACATCACAAACAACTCTCAAATGTGTACCTAATCGTTAATGGACCCTAAGCACATAAAAACAACAACTCTCTAACGTGTATGCAATCGCTTCCAAAATAATTGAACTATAAACTATAATAAAGTGTTCTGGATATTTCTCTGTTGAGGAATACGTGAACAGGACTGAGCTGTCATTGTTCTTCCCAGTTCCGTTGTATGCCATTTTGTAGATTACACACCTGCACCTTAGGCCGGTTGTGATGCTGTTCGCGAGTCTGTGGCATTATCACGCTGCATGAGGTCGAGGACAAAAATGCCAGCATTTTAAAGGACTCCAACGGGGAAAATAGCAATACAATAACCAATTTTGCTGCTTGGCACTGTGGCTTATCCTTTCGTTCGCTGTGTCTGCAACTATGAGAGGGAGGGGAATGGATCTCTTTCATGGGAGAGCACATCAATATCAGTGCACAGCACTTCTTCCACGACGATGTCATTGTTTTGGACAGGCTGCTAGCGGGACTGGTTTTGCAGAGGGTTGAAGGAGGCCATTCACACCACAGCCGCCAAGCCAAGCCTCAGCCATAGACACTGATATCCCGTCTGTGTCTCGGCCGAGATCAGGGGACACATCCTTTCAGCAGCGCACAAAGTTTAGTCACATGTCCTGAGTTCTACTGAGGACAGCCGGCAGTCATCAGTCTTCAGTGGAGCACTGACGAAGGCACCCGAATGACAGCTGAAAGTTACGCTGGAAGCACTTATTTCTTCAGTGTACAATTTAACATTGTTCTGTTGGGAAAGGATATAACTGAAAAAGCATTTCTTCGTTGTCCGATGTTGCTTCCAGCTGTGGTCTGGCTTGACTAAGCGCTTTGGGTTACGCCGCTGGTCAGGCATCTGCTTAGCAGATGTGTAGCGTATATGCATTTCCCCAAACGCAGTGACGCCTACTTGAGTAACTTATCTGATCTGAACTGTGACCTGGCAGCAAGCTGTCTGGCAGTGGTAAGACGGCGGTGAATAAAAAAAACGCTTTATTTATCGTTTGAATGCTGTTTCACGGAGTTTTCCCATGTTGCGCGCGTGGGTGTGCGTGTGGGCGTTAAGCATTACCCAGCAAATTGGCGTTCTTAACTCCATCGACCTTTTCTGTCTCGGCGAGAGTTCTTGGCATTTCTGAACAATGGAACTGACAGGCTGCTGTTCCCGACTGCTTGTTGCATGGCAAAACTGTTTCGTTGTTGTGCGCGCGTGCGTTCGTGGGTGTGTGTCTGTGTGTGTGTGTGTGTGTGGGGGGGGGGGGGGTTAGGGGGGGGGGGGTGGAGGAGATGGGTGCGGAGGGTAGGCGGGGGGGGGGGGGGTGGAGGTTAAGGGAGCGTGAAGAAGTGGGCAGGGGGAAACGGATATAGTGGACAGTTGGGTGGTGGTGGTAGTGATGAAAAGAGAATAGGGAGGGATCTGCGTGTTCGTGAGTATGCATGTGAGTTACGCGCGTATGTGTATGCGCGTGCGAGCGCGAGCAATCCTGTACGCTGCTACTGTATTGTATTGTATTGTATTATAATTGTATTGCTTTGTATTTCATAGCTCTTTTGTCCCAAAAGATTTCTCCATATGAAAATGAGAGCGCCTCCCAATCGATTTGTTGCCGTGTGTCTTTTACGTGCACTAAGTGCATGCTGCACACGGGAGCTCGGTTATTTATTCATCAGAATGACTAGCGTCCAGACCATCACTCAAGGTCCAGTGGAGCGGGAGAAAATACTTTAGGCATATGTACTACAGGCAGTTATACTTCTCATTAGACCACCGTAATTATGCACGTGAGCTAAACAACCTTTAGCTTATCTGACTATTTATAGGCGCATAATTATGGCCGCAATTTCTCATGCATGACAAACTTCGTGCATGACTGATTCTTTGCGAGAGCGATTCGTCATTTTCCAAAACGAACACAAAAAAAAGCGCGACGAACAATATCCACCGCCCCCTCCTCGTGCGCGCGCGCGCCTGCGTCAGCTCCAAGTGGCTTTCTCACCGGATCACTTTTAGAGATAAACCATTGATCGCATGTCTCTCTGTACGTGCGTTGGAGAGACAAGAGGCAGATGGGACACACACACACACACACACGCGCGCGCGCGGTGTGCAGACTTGAACTGTTGCCATAAAACAGGCGAAGCTGGCGACACGCCGAGTTCAGTGGTGACTGGGCTGTTGAGAACGATGTAGTTTGAGACCCTACGTGACTTGAGTTACTGTGTCCGCTTGTCGTCAGAACTGGACACTTGAACTGTGTGACTACCGAAAGTTGTTGGACACTGGAAGAAAAGACAGCATGGGGGAACTCACCTGGCCCACTGACCTCTCACACCTGTCGGGTTAGAGGATTCATTTGTGTTGTCTGGTGTCGGAGAGGATTCATTTGTGTTGTCTGGTGTCGGTTTTAATTTGTCTTGTTCGTTTGTTTGTTTGAATATTCTTTTTTAAATTTGTTTAGTTTTGTTCTTTCTCTTCTTTTATGTTCTTTTGTTCTTGTTTCTCTTCTTTTCTTGTTGTCTTTGTTGCTGGTGTTATTATTCCTCTTTTTTCGTTTCTTCTCCTCGCTCCATCTATTTTGTTTTTCCTTGTTTTCTGTTGTTTTTGTCACACACACACATATATATTCATATATATATATTATGTATATATATATACACACATTTTTTGCTTCTCTGGTCGTTCCAGCTTTCCATTCTCGCTGATTAGCTTTCACAGGTTTTCATCTCTGTCCAAATAGACATATTCTGTTCTTGAATTTCCTCATGTCACTGACGTTAGTGTCTTTCCTTATCTTTTTAAGTGGTTGCCTGTACAGTTTCCATTTCTTATCTTTAGGCTAAGTCCAGTTGTTATGTCTTCCTGTCGATTATGTAACTGTTCATGTCTTGTTAAATGTTAAATGGCTGTATCATCATTTCCAAATATCTCCTTTGGATACAGGTCCGTTTTCACCCTTTTTAACATTTGTGTTCAGTTGGCTTTTTTTTTCACGTTTCAATTTCTGTTAATCAGCAATGTTCTTAATTTCTGTCAGCTGTACGCTGACCATGAGGATTGTTTTAAAGTTTGTATCATCGCACATGCCTGCACTTCGCTTTTCGTATATAAACTGTATAGGTAAACTACGCACACACACGCGCGCGCACACGCACACACACACACACACACACACATATATACAGGGAGTTCAACTGTCAGTGTCAACTCTCCAATTCCTGTTATTCGACTTTATTAACTTTCTTCTTCAATTAAACAGTTTAGCAACTTTTCATTGATTATTAACTGTCCCGTTCAGCTCAGTTCTCCTCATTGGTCATTGCCACTTTCAAGTCTGTATCTGTTACTTTATTTCATTTCCATATCAACCTATTTAACATGTCGGCTGGGCCATGAGGAACATAACTTGAATCAGTGGCTGTTAATATTTTTACTGTTTACCAGCTAAGTAATTTTTTCACTATGGTTAGTGCGTAAAATCAAGTTTTCAACTTAAAAAATTATTTGAATCATATTTCAGTATTCTTATGAGAAATGACAATATATTTTATCTGTTTTTATGACCGATAGCTAAAATTGTATGGAGTGAATGTTGTTGCAAACTGGCTGTGTGATCATTTCATAGTTAATTATCAGCTTCGCTGCTCAGTTTGTAGCATATTCAATAAGCAATGAGCTGAAAGTTTTCTCTCCTGGTTGCTGCAACTGTCAACGTTACATCTGCTGATTATTCTGTCATGTTTTTTGGTTAGGACTCCGACATGGAGTTTTGTACTTAATTGAGGAATAGCTGTGATAGCTACTACCTCCGACCCTCACTCACATCCCCTCCCTCTCTCGGTCTTACCCCCATTCATTCTTTTACCCTCTCTCTACATCTTGATTGTTACTTTTTTAAGCGCGTTGGGTTACGCTGCTGGTCAGGCATCTGCTTGGCAGATGTGGTGTAGCGTATATGGTTTTGTCCGAACGCAGTGACGCCTCCTTGAGCTACTGAAACTGAAACTGAAACTGTTACTTTTTACGAAATCAACTTTTAATCACTTATGAGCTAAACTGGTTAACTTTGTATTCCTCTGAATTGGAAGTGTCCGTTTTTTGCTCTTATTCTCGTTCTTGTTGATCGCCTCGACAATGTTTCTTTTTGTGCTCGGTGGTTGAACTAACCTTTAATAATGCTGCTCACATGCTATTTCTATTTTCATTTCTTGTTCACGAGTGACATCGACTTTTCGTTTCTTGTTAATCAATTATTGCCAGTAGGACGTAATTTCTTTTCACTCCCCGGACCCCTTTCTATATTTTATATCGATTTTTTTAAACTTGCGAGTGGATTCTAATATATTATCTGCGTCATGGACACGAGACACTAAAGCTTAAATGTATGAACAACATCGGTACCTCGTGTAATGCTAATCACGCTGTCTGCTACTTACAAGACATTCTCCATATTTGTATTATCTTAGATGCCGTGTTATAAAAACAAACAACCCCCCCGCGCCCCCCCCAAAAAACAAACAAACAAACAAACAACAAACCAAACAAACAAAAAAAAACAAAACAAAAAAAAACAACAACAAAAAACAATAACAAACAAACAACCCCCCAAAAAAAAACAAACAAAAAAACAAACAAAACAACAACAAAAAACAAACAAACAAAAAAACAAACAAAACAACAACAAAAAACAACAACAAAGCGAGTTGCTGTTGTGTGCTAAAGAGAAGAAACCGAAATGCCGTTTAACACTTCATCTTTTTTTGTTTGTATATCTGTCACAATTTTCCTTCTTCACACTACAGGCAATGCTTCGGTTAATGAAATGATTATTACTTAGTACCATGGCATCATCATCATCATTATTATTATTATTAGTTGTTGTATTGTTATTATCATAATGGGGCTTGTTGTAGTTCATTCATTCATGTGCCAGCAAACGATTTCTCTGGTCGAAAGCTTCTCTGGTTGAAAACTTTCATCCACTGAAGCCCCTCAGAATGGGCGATCGAAGCAACAACACTTCAATACCACCCGATAACAACTCACACTGCGAACCCCCCACCCCGGGATTTGGGTACAGAGAGTGGGCACGTAGACTTTGGCGGGTCTCTCTGCTGTCAATAAACACGCCAGGAACGGGAGGAGGTGGGGATATGGAGGAGAGGGGGAGGTGGAGGAAGTGAGGTGTGGGGCGCCAGGTCAGAAGTATCCAACAAGCCCATGTAACAGATGGTCCCCACAGTGTTTCTGCCGAGGGCCCTTTGGGGGGTGGTGAGTGTGTGGGCGGAGGGCTGAGGGCTGGTAGGTGATAGGGTTATGGCTCTGGTGTGTATGTGTGGCTGAAGATTATCGACTTTCGGTGGCTGACGATGTTGTTTTCTTACTTTGGAGTCTTGCCCGACTTTTTCTGTATTCTAGGAGCTTGGTGGTGGTGGTGGTGATGTGTGTGTGTGTGTGTGTGTGTGGGGGGGGGGGGGGGGGGGGGGCGGGGGGAGGTAACAGAATAGTTGGGGGAAGGTAACGGAGAAGTTGTTTCTGTGTGTGTGTGTGTGTGTGTGTGTGTGTGTGTGTGCGTGCGTGTGTGTGTGTGTGTGTGTGTGTGTGTGTGTGTGTGTGTGTGTGTTTTACCGCTTTCCTGGCTTTCTTTGCCGCTTTTTGTCGGTCAATTTTGTGTGCGTAACGCATTCTCTTTCTGTCTGTCTGTCTCTGTGTGTATGTAAGTATCTATGAGAGTTTCAGTTTCAGTTTACAGGAGGCGTCAAAGTTTGCAGACATGCGGAGAGCGAGAGAGAGAGAGGGAGAGAGAGAGAGAGAGAGGGAGAGAGCGTGATCATAATCATAGAACGGTTTTCTAAGTACAATGATCTGCTTATTTCCATCTGATGCAACTACCCATTACAAACCCATTACGACCGTCTATACCTGGTTTTATCAGAAGCTACTTTTCCTATTCTTCAATTACCTGCATGCAGTTGCCATATGTGCAGTTTGATGCTGCGCACACAAGAATCTTGTCTTTGCACAAAGGCCGCGGAATCGGCTTTCACGTGCAAGGCCGGGTACTGTTTCTCGTCTGTCGCACCTTTTCGCTTACTGCTTGCTCAGGCGTTCTGCTCTGGATTAACCAAGCTAAAAGCAAGAGAAGCGAAAGATACATTCATGCATGGAAACGAAAAGTATTAGGCTATACACGCACGCGATGAACGCATGCGCGCACCCCCCCTCCTCCCCATACACAAACACATACATACACACGCACATACATGCACACATGCGCGCGTATTCACCAACAAAGAAGAGATGAGAGAGAGAGAGAGAAAGGGGTGGGGTGGGGTGGGGGACATACCAAGGGGGGGGGGAGGAGGAACAGGCCCAGATAAGACCGAACTGTCCTCTTTATAACACCTACCCACAATGACAGCCCCATAACAACTGCCCTCACTTCTCCCTGGGGTCCCGTGGTGAAGAGACAGTGAGCACTGACTGGAAGCCAGTAACCCCCCCTGCCATGCTGACTCCGGACAGTGGACAACTGTCTGTCGACAGGCTGCTGCCTAACATCCCGTCCTCGTAACTACTGTCTGTCACTGAGTGGCACGGTGTCTCAGTCACAGAGGGAGGGGTGTGAGAGAGGGGGATTGCTGGGGTGGAGAGAGAGAGAGGGGCAGACATGAAGCAGAGAGAGAATGAATAAATGAATGAATGAATGGATAAATGCATGAATGAATGAATGAATCAATCTTTATTTTCGAACGGTGAAGATATTAGCACACGAGCCGACTAAGACACCCACCGCTGTTCTAAGAGACACAAACATATACGAATATGAGAGAGAGAGAGAGAGAGAGAGAGAGAGAGAGAGAGAGAGAGAGAGAGAGAGAGAGAGAGATGGGTACACCAGCCTTGTTCGTTTATAAGTACTGACTTTCTAGTTGTCCTGTTGAATTCATTGTATCTGTGTTGTAGCTTTTTTTCCCTTTAAACAAAACACTGTTTAAAGCACGTACTGACGTTGACTTAAACATGTTTATTCGAACATATCACGGTACATACCTATACGTACAACAACATACGACCACAAGAGTAACAGCAAAAACAAATCTTTCAATCGGTCCTGTCTAGGAAAGACAAGCGCAAAAGGCTATGACTTATCGTGGATGTTGTTGACGAACACCCGGACAGCGACAAACAAACGACCAGACAAGGTGAAACATACACCCACCACAACCTCTCCTACAGAGATGATGCGGGCGTGTGTAACATGAGAGACGATGATAATAGCCTTCATCGTCTGCGACAGAGCCAGAGATAGCCGTCAGACGACACGATGCGGGTTTAGCTGGCAGACAGGCTGGCCTCCTACGAGAAACATGAACTACAATATCTATTCCCAGATGTCGCGGAATACGTGTCTTCTGCTGACAGAAAAATAGCAGCGGCTTTCTTTTGCGTCGAAGAAATTTCTCTTCGCACAGAAGTGCAAGCGCACACGTAGGCGCGCGTGCACGTGTTATACAAACGTAAGTATGCATCCGCACCAATGTATAAATGAGTGATAGAAAGGCTGACAGGCAGAGATAGAGACAGATAGGTAGAGAAAGAGAGACAGAGAAAGGCAGACAGAGAGAGACCAGGGAACAGTCAGGCAGACAGACAGTCAGTCAGAGACGGACAAGCAGAGAAAGACAGACATACAGGGATGGACAGGCGAAGAAAGACAGAGAAAGACAGAGGCAGAGAAAGACATTGAAAGACAGGCATAGAAAGACAGGAAGGCAGTCATGCAGAGAAAAACAAAGCAGACAGGCAAAGAAAAACAAAGAGACATACAGACAGAAAAATAAGAGCCAGTTGGAAGAGGAAGGGGCGTCTAGACCCCACATTCAAACGGGGCACAACCACAAAACAAAACATCCCGAACAAAACATTAACCGAGCTGGCACAATGTCGCAAACAGTTGTGGCAGTCAACACCTGGCCGATTGTTTCATTGCATTCGAATACACTCGCAATTGTCACCCAACGATTGAGTGTGAGTTTCAGTTTCAGTTTCAGTTTCAGTAGCTCAAGGAGGCGTCACTGCGTTCGGACAAATCCATATACGCTACACCACATCTGCCAAGCAGATGCCTGACCAGCAGCGTAACCCAACGCGCTTAGTCAGGCCTTTAAAAAAAAGGTGAATGAATAATAGATAAGCTTACACAAATAAATAAATAAATAATTATAATATAAAAAGGTAGCAGTAATAATAATAATAAAATAATAATAAATAAATAAATACATAAATAAATAAATAAATAAGATAACAATGATGATAAATAAGAGTGAGTGTGAAACATACAAGAACGTTGTGTATTCCATGAACACGTTTTAGCACTTTGGGATAACACATTTGATGTTAAAAATTTCGTTCGAAAAAGACTTTATTGGGGTATTTGTCGGGTGGAAAGGGGGGGGGGGGCACCTCGCTCTTCATTGTCGATTTCTGTCAAGGTATCACGACATAAACGAAGTAGATGCAATATGTTTTCTTTGATTTTATGACCTCTGTATCTCTGCATCACTCATTCAACAAATAAAGGTAAAAAACAAACTTGAATTAGAGACACACATACACGCGCCCACACACACAAACATACATGCACACACACACACACACACACACACACTCTCTCTCTCTCTCTCTCTCTCTCTATATATATATATATATATATATATATCACTCTTCGTGAAAAGAAGTAAACGTAAAATCGATGAACAACACTGAACAATAACTAACACACACACACACACACACACACACACACGCACGCTACTTCCATCTGACTAAAAGGTCCCCGAGCACGTGACAACAGTGGCTCCGGAAGGCGGGCGATACGTGTAGGAGGAAGAAAGGCTGGGGAAAACGAACGAACAAACAAAAGAACAAAATAAATAAACAAACCATCGGGAATTCAGTATATTGGGAACAGTGTGCAACACGAACAGAGCTTACAAGGCGACCTTGTCATGCACACAAAAGAAGCAGCCTGTCTTCCCCTCTTGCCTGTTTTGTTCACAGTCATCGGCTTTTAAATAAATCAGCTTGGTGAGGAGGCGGGCGACACTGCACGTCGTCAGTTTACCACATGTGTGTTTTCCTCTCTCTCGCTCTCCCTCCCTCTCTCGCTCTCTGTATCTGTGTCTCTGTTTCTCTCTCACGCGCAGACACGAACAAGTACACACACACACACACACACACACACGCACGCACGCACGCACGCACACACACACACACGACAGCGCGCACACAAACACACTCACGCGGACGCACACACACAAACACAGGCAAACACACACACACACACACACACACACACACACACACACGCAAACTCCAATTAATGCTCAGTTCATTTCAATGTAATTTATTCATTCCACTTCTGGCGTGTACACGTCTAAAATTGCTTCGAGTGGGCTGAACGAGGAATGCTGAAATGAATTTGACTGAAAAGGAATTGAATGTGTGTGTGTGTGTGTGTGTGTGTGTGTGTGTGTGTGTGTGTGTGTGTGTGTGTGTGTGTGTGTGTGTGTGTGTGTGTGTGTGTGTGTGTGTGTGTGTGAGGCTCCCAGAAACACGCAAATGCACCATATATGTACATGAAATTCTCTTGATCCTTTGACCTAAACAACACACGTGTAAAACCGCGTGGCTGGACTTGTGTCGCACCTGCCTTCAACGACGCTGAGTGCCACCTGAAATGTATGGCTTATTATTGTTTGTTGTTATTTTTGTAATCCCCCCTCCCATCCCAAGACTGCACGAATTTAACAGATGATATGTCAAAACTGATCTGTTCAATATATTTTCTTCTCCACTGCGCTAAAATAACACAGTTTGGAAAATAAAATATCAATATCGCTTTGAATATTACGTATGAAGGGGAGAAAAACTCCAACTATCTGCAGATATTTCCGTAAATTTGATATATATATGTGAGTTTTGTGAAGTCGACGTGTCTTTGTCACAATGTTGTTGCGATCGTGTCTGTGTGTTCATATATATTCAATCTGTACCAGTGTGTTGTCCATTGGCGTTACCGGTTTCTAAATATGTGAGATACTGTATTGATAATTGTGTACCCGCGTGTTGTTCCCATTTAGCAGTTAACGGAATATTAATGTCACCGCAGTAACAATCACCCATACCCATTGGAAAGGAAGACGATAAAAAAATCATACTGTACGTTGTGTATTGTCCGCTCTTTATGACTGGTTTTCATGTCTGGGTTATTTGTCTCTGTGCGTTTGTAGTTGGTGGTGGCTGTGCATACACGATCTAAGGTGAACAAATTTCTATGCGTCCTATAAATACACAATTATTTCTTTTTCTTTATATCGACATTTTACCTTCCGTTTACTGTTCTTTCTTCTACCAGTGCCAGACATTAATTGATCTGTTAACAAAACGACAACCGTCCAGTTATCTACCGTGTCGCAGGCGAGAGTAAACATTTCACAACACATTATCTGTTTGTACACAGACACGTCACCGAACACACCAGATGCATGTTACGTGTGTATCAGCTTTATGGCCACAGACACACGAACAGCCTTCCATCAGCTTTGTCGCTGTGTTCCGGCGTGAACATTATCGTTGTTCGTACGGTGTGCATGCCCACGTTGCGTTTGACCAGCTGTTTTATGTCGCACGTGCATTATCATTAACAGCAAATGGCAGAAGTGTCTGATAATTTCCTTTCATGGGAGAGAGAGACAAAGACAGAGACAGACAGACAGACAGAGAGAGAGAGAGAGAGAGAGAGAGAGAGAGAGAGCGTGTGTGTGTATGTGTGTGTGTGTGTGTGTGTGTGTGTGTGTGTGTGTGTGTGAGAGAGAGAGAGAGAGAGAGAGAGAGAGAGAGATATTTATTGCAGATATGCGACAGCATGATTAATAAAGAACACGTCGTAAACACACAGCCACACCCACACCGACTGTGTACATATGTACACACCATACGATCACACACACACACACACACACACACAGACGTGCGCGCACGCTACATATCAACCAATACAGATATCAATCCATCCATACATGTGTACATAAATACACACATACAGGTATGCAATGTAAGTGACAACAGAAGCAGATGGCTAGTTCTTCAGTTGCGCCTGTCATTCGGATCAATGTGTATGCGTGTCTCCTTATGTCATCTTGAATGGGATTGCATGCCTATCTGCCCCGTGTTAATCAATACGTGCCTTGAGGCGAAGAAAAATGTAATAACTTGTACAGTCTGCACATTTTTAATGATTGCTTAGGAGTCTCTAGACGTTCATATCGCACACATATGCGCGCGCGCACACACACACACACACACACAAACTCGCGCGCGCACACACACACACACACACACACACACGCACTAACACACACACACACACACACACACACACAGTCACACGCGCTAACGCATAAACATTTACGCATACAGTTCATCGGATGCTATCATTGTCAAGCTGCCATACGACCACTGACAACAGAAGGCCTTGGGCTATTGCTAAGTCACATCAGAGGAGCTCAGTTGTACTTGTTTTTATTCAACATACCCTTACCAGGGACACTACCTACTAACCCCCCTTCTGATGACAATGATGGCTTTGTCGTTGAGCCAGACTGAGTGTCTGAAATGAATACCACCACTGACCACGTCCCTTCAACGTCAGTCTCTCACCAATCTGCCGACACCGAAGATAATGATACGAGTTCACCGCAGGTATGGAATTGGACGAGCATGAGAATAGTGGTGATGCTGTTGTTGAGATCCAGTTCGGGCTGAAACTATATGACAAGACCTCAGACTACGCTTCCGGTCCCAGTCACAATATATCCGTGCATCAACCAGGCTTGGAAGATGGGTTACAGACGCCTGCAACGTTGGTAAATACAACAAGAACATAATCGATGATGTATCGGTGGATTGGCGTTGGTCTGTGTGGTCCGAGTGTATCAATTTGTCCTCTTAACACACTCAGCGGGCCCAGCGGTGTCCATCCGAGGCAGAAAACTCACCACAGTTTGCCCACGCACCCAACTTTGAGATCATGATACTACTTCGAAACAATACAGAAGTTTGTTTCAGCTCCTTAAAAAAAATATGGCCCACTGACTGGCTTCTTCGAGTTATTGCTATTGTGTTTTCTTTCGTGGGCGTTCTGACTTAAGATATTGCTATTGTGTCTTTTTTCGTGGGCGTTTTCAGATGGCGATGTTGGAACAAATACAAAAGTTGCAGACAATAGCTTGACAGTGAAGGGTAAAATGTAGGTAATGGCCAAAATACAAAGCCTGTCTGGGTCACAGTAATAAAATGGTAATTGCTGACTGGTACATCAAACTTCTAAAAGCGTGCAAGACATGACGATAATGCTTTCTTTGTCGATTCTCCATCACACTCTCATTTCAATCTCTCTTTAAATTGAAGGAAGAGCTCAATGGGGATTTTGATATTGCATGATTTATTTGATATTGCACGATTTATTCAATGACATATATATGGTTATTGCTCACACTCATACATATCAACCATCCCACATATCTACCTGGTATCCTTCCTCCCCCGCAAACGCCCTCATCCCTCGTTACCCACCTCCCCCAACACACACACACACACACACACCAGTATTTTTCTGCGACCGAATGCACAATGAATGTATGTGTGTGTTTCTATGTTTCCTCAACCCCCCGCCCCACCCCACCCACACTTTCACTGCCGGTTGTGCAAGCCGATGACATCAGTCACCAGACGGACAACTGGGGTGTTCACACACAACACACGTCGCGACACGTGACACAAGTATTGAATGTACATGGTCTGCACAACTTGGGAATGGGAGAACAAGTTGGCAGGACGCATGCTGATGTTAAGCATACAGAGGCTTTGTGCCTTGTGCCGCCTGGCGAGCTGCTGACAGAGCCAAACCTTTCAAACATCGTGCAAACAACCACATATATATACTGTACGAGCGACTGGGTTCACACAACCTGTCACCTCTCATATCATGTCCGGGGCTAGGGCTGGGGGGGAGAGAAAGGGTTTGGGAGTCGTGGGATAGGGCTGTTGGTTTTTATAATTAACTCTTTCCATACGAACGGCGAAAGAGACGACGTTAACAGCGTTTCACCCCAATTACCATCATCAAAATATTGCAAGCGGAAGGCTCTTATACTGAAGACGTGAATGTTGACAAAGAATACCACAATTCTGACGACGGAAGCTAAAGGTTGGGTCATTCAGACACCCACTGGACATCCGAGGGGTGTGTGTAGAGGAGAAGAGAGGACTGGCCGTACTGAGTGAGTTAATGTTGCGGTTTGAGGTCCTTGATCGTTCATCTATATCGTTGTTCAACGCCCCGGGGTAACGAGAGCCAAGTGTCCCCCCCCCCACCCCGCCCCCTTCTTCCCCGTCTCCATCCCGCAGGTACAGCAAAACGATCACGCGGATTTCGGTCCAGATCATCAAATTCCTCGTCCGTATTTTACCTTCGGCTCCCTTCATGCCTGCGAAGATACACATAAGAGATAACGACATAGATCTTTATTCAGACGAAGACCACAGCCTTTTACTGAAGAGGGGTCACATTGCAAGAGGATAACGAAAAATAACAAAGTCATGAAAAATCGACAGCACAACAAATCAGCAACAACAAAAGAAGAAAATATGATATTCAACAGCATTCACGAAGTTATAATGGTAAGTTTTTCTGTGTAGAAAGTGAGGAAAATAGGAGAAAGAGAGACAGACTGACAGGGATAGAAAGTGTGTGTGCTGAAAACGAGCCATCAATTTCTAACCTGATTCACATATTCTTAGTGGGTAAGTGGGTAGAGGAGGCTTTAGGAGGGCGCTGGGGGATGGGGGAAGGGGGAAGGAAGGGTCCCACTTCTGTCTGTCTTTCACCAGCGTGGCACAACTGTTACGTGTGTTGTTGACGTTCATAACTCGTTCCTTCATTCCAATGGATATGCACTTGCTGGCATGACGACCTTACCTGTCGGCGCGTGAACAGTTTACTCACAGTTTTCGTCACCCCCTTGTCAACAATGTCAATGTGAAGTTTGTTTGCTTCTCGTAAGTGGCGAACATATATTTTCAACTGAGAGAGAGAGGAGGGGGGGAGGGAAAGTGACGAGGGAAGGGAAAGCTGTGAGAGGAGATAGAGAGACACACAGAGGCAGAGCGCGCGCCCCCCCCTCCCCCACACACAGAGTTGTGCCAATGAAAAATTGCAGACAAACAACGACGACGTTCATTGCATACATCCAAGGAGGGGAGAAGGGGCGCAGGGGGAACGGGAGTGTGTGGGGGTGGGGGGCTGGGCTGATGACACATCCCTGCAGCACAGCAACACGCCGAGCGTTAACGAGAGATTAACGTATCATCAACGTGACGTGTGTACAGTAAGCTGTTGACAAAGTAAAGGAGCAGAAATACTGCACAACAGAATTAAATACACTAGTGGTTCACAAACAGGACATGTACACTGTGTTAGGGAACGCGAAGATAAATTAGTTAATGCAGTGTAAACCATTGTAGCATGTCCATCATGTGAAAACCACGTTTGGCTAAACATACAGTATCGTTCGGATAAATTAGCAATAAACACTAAGTAAAGCATTATAGCATGCCTATGACATGATAATTATGCTGAATCCATAGCTAACCATACAATTTATGATGATCAGAATTGTTTTAAAGCTTGCAGATGTTTGTATCTTGGAACACACGTACAAGTACGACCTGACTTAAATCATTCGATTATTTGAGAAATATTC
The DNA here is from genome assembly GCF_041734735.1 of Babylonia areolata. Taxonomy (NCBI): domain Eukaryota; kingdom Metazoa; phylum Mollusca; class Gastropoda; order Neogastropoda; family Buccinidae; genus Babylonia; species Babylonia areolata. The sequence continues at coordinate 12,268,709 of NC_134876.1, read as the reverse complement.
ATCGGTTTGCCTGAGACATGTTTATCCCGAACAACTGATTCTATATATATTTATCCATTTATTTGTTCTTCACATACACACACACTTTCACTTACTCGTATGCGTACACAGTAATTCCCCACCCCCCTCTCCCTCCTCCCACTCGATTTTTTTCCTTCCCTTGTCTAATATCACTTACAGTGAAAAGACGTTAAACTAAAGAACGAAACACACACACACACACACACACACACACACACACACACACACACACACACACACACACACATATATATATATAAATCGGTAAGCTGTTCCTTTAGATAACGATGAATAGAAAATGTGATGAATTCTTGAGGATTTAAAATGGGTAAAATTATAGTAATAACATAACATCAGATCCAGAACAGATCCTTGGCTGATGCTATGGTGATCATCAGCTCTGTAAACAGATTGTTTCAACGCTGTTTTTAAGTGCACGACTTCTCGTCGCTCCAGTCCTTATCGTTGTTGTTACTGATACCAATCCGAAAAATGATGCACGTAAGTTGCAGTCCACTGCTCACGACTCAAAGGATTGGGGTGGGTTGTGGTACCATGGAGACCGAGAAAAACGGCTGGTAGGTAAAATAAGAAGTCTTGCACTGTTTGTCAGATGACAAGATGCAAGGCAGCTTCATTATCCTCGATAGAGAAGCCAGTGTAAAAGCACAACCAATCATCCAATCCACTTTGATGACGACCACAACAACAGGTGCGGTAATTGAACGCTAGAAGGGGAAAGCCAGTTGGCGTTATGTCAAGGCAGATATCTGATGAGATTTTTGTCAGGTCAGCGAGTTCCGACCTGTCAACACGCAGCAGGTCAGGAAGGGGTCAGGGCGGGGGCAGGGCACGGTTTGACGTGCACCCTCCTGTCCGACTGTCCGGCACTGACCATTCCCGTTCCGCCTTAAACATATATCTGTGTGTTCCGCCTGCTTCTTTGCCCCAAAGGGCCATTTAGAACTAGATTCGCCGACCCACCGATCTCGTTTCGCCTGTTCAGTATATCTCTCTCTTTCTCTTCTCTATCTGTAGGCCACACACACACACACACACACACACACACACACACACACACACACAAATGCACAGGCAGACAGACAGACAGACAGACACACACACACACAATCCGATGGAGACTTTTGAATTTTTTTAAAAACACACACACACACACACACACACACACACACACACACACACACACACAAAACCAGAGTGACTGAGCATACAGGCGAACCGGGAATAGGAAAATCGGGAATACCGATTCAGTGACAGGCGACTCAGAATCAGGAATAAACGTATCGGGATGGCACCTGTGGGACAACTATGCTTGGCCAAGACAACTAGCACGCGCACGTACACTCAAGCCGTGAGCGGCTTCTCGCATGGGAGAACCAAACGTACTTCCAGCCCTGCAGGGTGTGGGCGGGGGGTGAGTGTGGGCGGGGGGTGGTGGTGGTGGAGGGAGCTGTTGTCCTGTCTGTTCAGCGATTAGGATGACCGCGAGTCAGAGGCTGTCTGGGGGGGTCAGTGTCAGGTCATCTTGTTTTGATTTGGTTCATGATGTGTGTGTGTGTGTGTGTGTGTGTGTGTGTGTGTGTGTGCGTGTGTGTGTGTGTGTGTGTGCGTGTGTGTGTGTGTGTGTGTGCGTGTGTGTGTGTGTGTGTGTGTGTGTGTGTGTGTGTGATCTAACATTTGTGACTTATTTCATTTTAGAGAGAGAGAGAGAGAGAAACAAATACGGACAGAGAGAGAGAGAGACAGACAGACAGACAGACAGAGAGAGATGACACAGGAACAGACACACAACAACCATACATACATACATACTCACACAGACTCCTATTATCTTCCAAATGAATCTTCCCCACGGCCACGATTATGCCAAGAGGCACACATACGAATCTCCCTGCTGTTTTAACCCAAACTACAGTTCAGGGGATGGGGCCGGCGCTGGCGGCGGAGGGTGAGATGATGGACTGAAGCAGTCATGCAGAACCGAAAACAATGGCTCACACGACAGCATGAAATATACATGAGAACAACCACAAAGGTCAATCCACTTGATCGTGTCCTTTTCTTTCGTTGCCCCCAACTCCTTTCTTTCCCACACAAAGCGCAAGAGGTGTCACACACAAATATACCGACATACACAGCCGTTTTAGAAGCGTGCACATTCAATAGATGGCGTTGGAAAGACAGGTGAGATCCAAAAAGAACATCAAGTGTGTGTGTGTGTGTGTGTGTGTGTGTGTGTGTAAGAGAGCATGTGTACCTGAGTGCATTTTACTATCACTTGGCCTATTTTGTCACCGACACTTCGGTTTATCTCTCACTCTCTCTCTCTCTGTCTGTCTCTCTCTCTCTGACTTACTAACCGAGTATTTTATTTTAATCTTTCCGTACGTTTTTCCTTATCGGTGTGAGCAATTTGTTCATGTAATTAAACACAAAAAAATCTGGATAGGCTACAAGCTGGTGTGAAACAAAAACACTGAGTAAACAAAAGTCACACACATTAAATCGGATATAGAAAAATACAAAATAAGTGCCGTGTCAACAAACATGTCCTCTCTGCTCACCTCTCCACTCCCCCTCTCCCATAATCACCCCGAACTGTTTGCTCAACACTTGGGTGCACTTGTACACGGTAGGAACGGAATAAATGGCATGGTATTTGCACACCTGTCCTTCCCTGTTGGACGATCGGAACAGACTGCTGAAGCGCACAGCCGTGTGAAATGAAGAATCCCTCCCACAACCTCAGTTGAAACAAGCTCCCAAAGTAAACGGGTGTGTGAGAGTAACACCCTCAGCTAAAACGAACTCCCAAAACATACGGGTGTGTGAGATCAACAGCCTCAACAGAAATCCCAGCTTCCCCTCTCCCCGGTAACCACGTCTTATGATAATGTGGAGAATGAAAGACTCCACTCTTCCTGCCATCAACAGTCGATAAACAAGGATTCTGCTCAAGACGACACAAGATGGTGACAGTTTCTGGACTACTTCAATAAAGTACCGGTTGAAGAGAGAAACAAGAACCCAGCAGTTTCAGTTTCAGTTTCAGTGGCTCAAGGAGGCGTCACTGCGTTCGGACAAATCTATATACGCTACACCACATCTGCCAAGCAGATGCCTGACCAGCAGCGTAATCCAACGCGCTTAGTCAGGCCTTGAGAAAAAAAAAAAGAAAAAAAGAAAGGTGAATAAATAATAGATAAGCTTACATAAATAAATAAATAATAATTATAATAAAAAAACAAACCCCAAAACAGGGTCTTGGGATCAGCTGACATTGGTCTGGCGGAAAATTGAAACATGCATCAGTCATCATGTTCGTCTTGTTTTTTTCTTCCAGTCATCGTGATAGACAGAAGTCGCTGTGATCCCTGTCTTCTCCTCGAAGAAGAAATATTTATACAAAAACATGTTCCAAATGTAAAATATTGCGCTTTTCTCCCAGTCTGCATGAATTACATTACTGTGCAGTGATCCGTTATTAAAAAGTCTTTTATTCAATGGTAAAATTACACCCGTTCTGAGACAAACAACTGAGCACATGGTCACGAAGGCAAAACGCGTGCACACGCACACGCACACACACATTCGCACGCACGCACACACACCACTGACACACACGTTCTGTGCCTGATTTTCATTGCCGCAGCAAACACACACACGCACAGAGTGAGAGAGAGAGAGGGGGGGGAGTGGGGGGGGGGGGGGAGGGTGGCACTGAGGGTGAGAGAAGAAGGAAGAGAGACGTCAGATGAGGGAGAACAGTGAAAAGGTCTCAGAGATGGGATGAGCTCGCGATACGGGTGGATTCAAAGGGAATGACTGAACGGGATTTGTTTCCTATTCTTCAAGTAATGTGGGAAAATATGACACTGCGTTTCCATTTCAAAGAATGCGCTTTCGCTGTGACAGGTTTTTGTTACAGTGTCTCTCCAACTGTCTCGTTACACAAATCTCTGTGTCTTTCTGTCTGTCTCTCCCTCCGTCTATCAAAAGCGCCCATGACTGATCACACGCTTGTAGATCAAGTCCCTCCCACCTCCCCACCCCACCCCGCGAAGCACACACATTCACTCACTCACTCAATCACTCTGATCGCTTACGCGTAAATTGTCTTCGCTTCTCCCGTCCCACCCTCACTTCAACCTCCACTTCTTTCTCCCACCCTCAACCTCCATATGCACTGAATAATCCTTCGCTTGCTTAAAAAAGACGCCGGCTGAAGGGTGCCGGTTCATCCTTGATGCATAGCCCCGATTACCCGCAGGCTACATCCATAAACACCAGTTCCTTATGCATCAGCATAACTGTACAAACCACGATGACCACAGATGGGGACTGCTTGCAAGACAGCTGTGATGGGGGAGGTGGAGGGGACATAAAACGGGTGTGGGAAGGGGGTGGAGGGGTGGGGGGGGGGGGGCGGGGGGCGACAGGGATGTGATTAAAGCCTACGATAGGACAGTGTTAGGTGGGGTAGGGCTGGGTCAATCGATGGAAGGACAGGGATCACAAACAAGCTTTGAAGATGCTATCTGTGTGAAGGCATCACAGTGCGGAGTGTGGAGACAAAAGGTGGTGTGTGTAAGCCCTGACTGCCGGTCTATCGGGTCGGTTGTTGACGGGATGACGGAATCTTGTGTCGGGGTATCATGAGCGGTGACAATGGACCGCAACGGTGAGTGAGGCTTTCCTGCACGGTGTTGTTCGTTGTCTTCCTGGAGAGATCCATGAATTATTTTGTCGACATCGTGTTTCTGTGCCAAGGACAGAAGTGGAGAGAAACATTGTTCATGAGGAATGTGGATCGTCCAAAATATTACAAGACGGTTTTGTTGCCATCTTTATTAGCCGAGACACGATACAAATTGTGTGAGAACGTGACTACTTTGGGATTTGAGATAACGGGTCAACTATCAAGTAACGAACTAACAGTTGTCAGACCCCCATTGTCTCTCAACAAGAAACTAGGATCACACGGCTTTGTGCGTCAACTTTGGACATTTTCATAATGAAAAGGTCCAGTTCAAGAGACGAGTAGATAAAGCAATAGTGCAATGTCCACACATTGCAAGTGTTTCAAACATCTAGGCAATGAATACATCGAAATATCACTTTGGCAGTGTGTTTATGAAGGTATTAGGTATTGGTTGGCGTTATACTTCTGCGCCAGTGTCTTTCGTAATGAAGCATTTTGAGGATTTGTTTTGGTGGATGGAGGGGGATGGAGAGAAAGACTTTCACCTGACTCTTTTTTCAGTATCAGAACTGAACAGTCAACAGCACGAAAAGTGTTCCCTGAAAAGATGAGAACAAAACAATATATTTCAAGCTGAGGGGCGCCTCAGCCGATTTTCTTTTCAGTGCACCACTCTCATCCTGACGTATCTTCAGGTGCAAATCTCGTCAGGCAGACAGTGAAGATGGTATGTTTCTGTCTCCAGGGGTAACACGGGTGCCGCCATGTTACTGAATCTGTATACATTGATGCAGAAAATCAACTACACGTGAACACACAGGATGTTGTAAAACAAGGCATTGGTGAAGGATGCAGTGTCACTGCCAGGAACTGGGGTTCAAAACCTGAAGAGGGAAAGCGTGAGGAGGGAAAAGGGGGAAGAAAAATAGATTGATAGATAGATGGATAGATCGATAGAGAAAGAGAGAGACAGACAGACAGACAGACAGAGACAGAGACAAAGAATGTGTGGGTGAGAAGAGAACTGGGCAGTGCCTTCATGCTTCCCAACACCTCTGTGGCATTCTTCCTTCTTCACAGTCTCACAGCCATATTCATTCTGTCACTATCGTCGCTCCAGAGGCCTGCAAAGACCGAACATAACCTCTGCCGCTACTGAGTCACTCAACAGAGGGGACCAAACAACACTTGCGCCGAGTTACACCACTGGTGTTCAGTACAGAGCACGTGATACTCATTGCTTTCCTTCCAGTCAATCATAACAGGTTGACATGTTTTTCCTTCTCTTGCTTTGTTACCTGCCAGACAACCCCCCTCCCTGTCCCCATGTCTTTAAAAATTTTTTTTATCATAAAACGTGAGGTTTGGACTGTTCAGCCATCTCAGGGATTGTTCAAGCTCCGAAGTCCAGAGTCTTGCAAAGAATGTGAGGCTACAATGGCTACAAGATCCTCATTGACAGTGCCAAAAGCTTTTAATCATCTGAGCGCAGATTTAACACACAGGTTTTTGGTAGTGTGTCCCCAATTTCAGGTTTATGTGGAACGGGCGCGTGGCCCGGTTAACTGATAACAGATAACCACATAGACGAAGGGGGTCCTTTGGACAACAGCACCAAGAAAGCTCACCTGTCTTTACCACACTTGGCGTAAACTTTAAGTCAAGGGTAAGAGAGAAAGAGATTAAACACACACACACACAACACACACAACGGTTGCAAAGCATAGAACTATGACGTGTGCTGGGTCAGTCCAAACGGGCAAGGATGGTGTGGTTCTTTTGGTGTCGTTTTTGTGTGTGTTCTGTATGTATGTATGTGTGTGTGTGTGTGTGTGTGTGTGTGCGCGTGCGTGCGTGCATGTGTGCATAGAGGTGAGAGAGAGGGAGAGAGAGTACTTGCTTGTTCATGGCTCTTGGCCATTGACAAAACATTAACAGTGTGATTGTCTCTATCTTCCCCAGGAAAGACACTGGCCCTGATTCTGAGCTGCGGAGCACTGGCGCTGCTGGTGGTGGTGGTGGCGGTGGTGGTGGTGGTGTGGACACGACGCAGACGACGGAAGCCCTTTGACCTCCATCACCTGGATGACACCACAGAGCCCGTCACTGTCCAGTCCGCTCCGGGATCCAGGTGTGTGTGTGTGTGTGTGTGTGTGTGTGTGTGTGTGTGTGTGTGTGTGTGTGTGCTTGTGGGTATGTGTGTGTGTATGTGTGTATGTCTGTGAGTGCTTGTGTGTGTGTGTGTGTGTGTGTGTGTGTGTGTGTGTGTGTGAAAGATCTTCAGTTGAACGTCTATTCACGAGAATTGTTATTAGACAGGTGTGTGTGTGTGTGTGTGTGTGTGTGTGTGTGTGTGTATGTGTGTGTGTGTGTGTGTGTGTGTGTGTGTCTGCCTATGTCTGTGTATCTGACCATGCTGACGCGTTACAAATAACAAGCATTACTCACAACCACCCTTGACCCCCACCCACTTCCCCCTGTAACCCCGGGGTGATTTGACTCACTCAGTACGGCCAGTCCTCTCTTCTCCTCTACACAGACCCCTCGGATGTCCAGTGGGTGTCTGAATGACCCAACCTTTAGCTTCCGTCGTCAGAATTGTGGTATTCTTTGTCTACATTCACCTCTTCAGAATAGGAGCCTTCCGCTTGCAATATTTTGATGATGGTAATTGGGGTGAAACGCTGTTAACGTCGTCTTTCGCCGTTCGTATGGAGAGAGTTAATGCTCCTCCCTTCCACAGATCGCCCTCACCTAAGCTCCCCAAACGGCTGTCCTGTCCGGACGCCCTGCAGCACGCCAAGAGGAGCGTGCTGGTGAGGTCCCTCACCGTGGACAAGATCCCGGACTTCACCCTGCCCCCGGAGCGAATTCAGCCCCGCGCCTCCGGCGAGAGGGGGAGCAGAGGCGGACACGGCAACGGGAACGGAAACGGAAACGGCGTCAACGGCGGCGGCGCCGGGTGTGGTGGCAGCAGCACCGCTTTCCAGTACCAGCAGAGCTTGATCGGGTCGCTGCAGCCTGACTTGTACAGGTGAGGTTTTGTGTGTGTGTGTGTGTGTGTGTGTGTGTGTGTGTGTGTGTGTGTGTGTGTGCATGGGTGAGTGTGGGTGGGTGGGTGGGGGGTAGGGGGGATTTGGGGGTGTGGATGGGGCTGGGTGGAGGATATGGTGTGTGTGTGTGTGTGTGTGTGTGTGTGTGAGGGTGTGTGTGTGTGCGTGTGTGTGTGTGCGTGTGTTTGTATGTGGGTGTATGCGTGTGTGGGGGTGGGGATAAGTGTGTGGTTGTCAAAGAGAGAAAGAGAGAAAGGAAGAGAGGTAGATTGCATAAATTAAGAAATAAATGAATGAATGTATTTTTCCAACGAGGGAGATATTCGAGATAGAGGGAGGGTGGTGGTGTTGGGAGGCAGGGGAGGGGGGCTGTGCGGTGTTAGATGTATCGGCAGATCCTGATGTTATCATAGTTATTACATGCTTCATACAAATGAGGAAGAGAGAGAGAGAGAGAGAGAGAGAGGAGGACAGGGTGAAGGGGGTAGGTGGGGAAGGGACGGTACCTGCAAACCTGGAGTTCAGCGGGACGCGCACTGTACAGGTGTTTTATGTTTCCCTTGCCAGTCACAGCAGCAGTTTCTCAGAGGATGAGGACAACTACCTGCCCATGTCTACCTACGGACGCCTGTGGTACTCACTTGTCTATGACTCTGCCGTGGAGCAGCTGAACGTCACTCTCATCAAGGTCAAGGACTTACCAGGTGAGGGTCGTTCTCCTCTTGGAACACTGGCGAGTGAAAGCGGTTCTCGTTTTGGACGAGTTTTATTGCGTTGTTGTATCGTGTCGTCCGTGTGTGTGTGTGCGTGTGTGTGTGTGTGTGTGTGTGTGTGTGTGTGTGTGTGTTCGCACGCGCCTGCGCCTTCGCTTGACACGAACACCTATTTACAAGTGGCTAGGTTTCATAATTTTCACCAAAACGATGACAATGCGTTCACTGAATAACCTCCTATCATTAACCACCTCCAACCCACATTTATCTTCCCTTTAAAATATTTGCCAGACTAATGATTTATTTTCAAAGTAGAACTGAAAATTACACCTCACTTCTTCTATGCCAGTCCCGTTCACCAGTCCATCTCCACATCATAAAAAATGAAAGAAAGAAAAGGAAAAAGAGAAGAAACAAGAAACAAACAAAAAAAATGAATCGTATCTGTGAATGTTTATGACACAATAAAACACAGGTATAAAGCACAAGTATATAGACGACACAAATGGAACGATAAAAGAAAGGTAAATATATATGGGACACAAATAGTCAGTACTTTCTTTTCCTCCGCTTTCATACTTTCCTATCCTCCGCCTTTCAAGTCATATTTTTTTCTTCGATGTACTCACTTGCTCACACGTTGTAAGAGAGACGCACGGGCACATGATCCCTCTGCCACCACGTCACATCTGTTGGCCAAATTAAATCTCTTTCTCGCCGCTCACAAAGGATGTGATTTTGTGGTCTTGTTTTGCACAAATCTACCGAGCACGTGCAGGTCGTATTGACAAGGGACTGTTTATGCTGATAATGGTGGTGATGATTGTCGATTGAATCCTCCCTGCTCTCCCTCTCATACACACCCACACCCACACACACACTGAAACTTCCCTTCTCAGTTCTGAGGAAGAGGAAATGGTGGTGGTGGTGAAAAGAACGGACAACTGCGTGGTGTGAGTGGCGGAGGCAGAAGAATGGATTAATGTTATAGGTCAGCCATATCTGAAAACAACCTGTTGATAAACAAACACCTACCTTGGAACAAACAACAACAACAACAAACTGTCTAGGCAACCAGTGGAGTGAATGAGAAAGTGACTGAAATTCTCTCTCTGTGTGTGTGTGTGTGTGTGTGTGTGTGTGTGTGTGTGTGTGTGTGTGTGTGTGCACTGATGTAGGTATGTACGTACTCATGTGTGCATGTGTTCATACATGAATTGAGAAATTGTTAGGTGAGTGCACCAATTAACTTCGTAAATAAGACATTGAGTCTCTCTGTCTCTCTCTGTCTCTCTCTCTCATTTCATTTGTTGTATTGTGCGTATGTATGTGTATGCGTGTGTGTAGGCATGGTGAAAACAAGCTTCCAGCTTGTCCATTCTACCCTCAATAAAACATTTGTCATTGTCATTCTCTCTCTCTCTCACTCTCTCTCTCGTCGTGCCCCCGTACCTAGGTCTATTAAAGCAGCACAAGACCTTCCATGTTCCTGATAAAATCGTGAGGTGTTTAATCCCCAACACGACCGTCAATGGCCATGTGTTTTAGCGTGCTAACCATAACTTGTGTCGATGCTTCTGTGTGCATAATTAGGAGTCGTGTCATATTCACTTCTACTATCGTTGTTGTCGTTGATGGTATGGTGTAGTGATGTATGGTATGGTATGGTGTGTGTGTGTGTGTGTGTGTCTGTGCGTGTGATACAAACATACACATGTATGTATATATGTGTATATATATATATATATATATATATGTATATTATATATATATATACAAATACATATACATATATGAATATGAAGAGACAGGGAGAGATAGACACACAGTCTTCTTGCTCACAGACAGCCAGCCCCCACTAGAAATCTCTCAACATGTTGCCCTGTGGGCAATCCGCATCGATCAGAGCAGTCTTTCTAACACGAGCTGTTTACTGTGATGTATGTCAGACGCCCCTGATGTTTGTCACTGTACATTGGACTCGTTTGCTTTCATAGCCCTTACTTGTAAACAGCTTTTGTTCGTGCGCTCGGAACAGGTAAATCCTCACCTACACACCGGATAAAACGTGACCGACATGAGTGATTCGTTTCAGTATATGTTTACCTTGAACGGTGGGCCATGTCCGCGTTTAGCCCTGCTTTACCTTCAAGCGAAAAGAAAAATCTTCTAAAACGGCATACGGATTACATACCGGTGAGAAATGAAGATATATTTATACACGCTGGGCGAGAATTAAAAAATGAAATTAACAAGAGTGGCGGAGACCAAGCACAGGTGAACAACTCTGACGTCAATGTCACAGCACGGATAGAAATTAACAGTGTGCACCAACACGCTAACCATTTGAAAGGAGTGTATTTCCGTTCCCCCAGGCGTCTCACAGAGGCTGCTTGTCGAGACGGAGTATGGGTAGGGGTGGGGGGTGGGTCTCTTCACACAGCATTTGACAGGGCAAAGAAAGGGGCTTCCGCAAACACACACCCACCTCTCTTTCTCGCTCTCTCTCTCTTTATATATATATATATATATATACAAAGAAATCACGAGTAAAAATAGATAAACATTTAGCTGGTTCACTTTTTAAACACTGGACAGTACGTCGTCGAAGTCTTTCTGTACATCTGATCGAGGTGAATATTGGTTCACACTGATTCCCGACATTACACGTACACTGATTCCATGTTCTTCAATATCACGGGTCTTTGATTCCATAGCACATGATCTGCACATAGTTATGCTCACACAAAACTGGAATTGGGTTTTATTTCAATGGAAAAACGTTTTCGATGACCAGGGTCGAAATCCGCCCCTGTTCTGTTCTTTAGGTATAAATTCGCCACAATCTGTGAAACTGCATGTTTGGTGCATATCTGTTATGCATGTGTGGGTGTATGTGTGAATGTGTGTCTTCATGTTTTACATTTATTTGCTTATTTATCATCATTGCTGTCTTCTTCTTTTTTCTTTTTAAAAAAAAATATTATTATTATTATTACTACTACCTTTTTCTATATTATAATTATTATTTATTTATTTATTTATGTAAGCTTATCTATTATTTATTCCCCCTTTTTTTTCTTTTTTTTTCTCAAGGCCTGACTAAGCGCGTTGGGTTACGCTGCTGGTCAGGCATCTGGTTGGCAGATGTGGTGTAGCGTGTATGGTTTTGTCCGAACGCAGTGACGCCTCCTTGAGCTACTGAAACTGAAACTGAAACTCGCCACAACTCATAATCAGATTATGTTGTTGGTAACCACGTGCTTAAACCCGGTTCCCTTCTTTTCCTGACAGACTCATGAAAACAAGCTTTAAACCTGTTCTCGAATGAAGTCTTACTCAATTCACTGACGAAATGTGTGCTTACTTTGGATTTGGGAGAATAACGCGTCGTATTGATATCGTCTGCGTTGTCCATTGCTGGACACTGCATCGACAGTTTGTGAGATCAGGAACGACAACTGTGCAGAAATGAAACCTAAAACCCCCCCAAAAAAACCCAACAACTGTGTACACGAAAGAGAAACACTGCTCTGGGCTCCAGTTCAGAATGAAGAGGGAGGTGGGGGTGGAGTGGGGAGGACAAGAATTTGAAGCACAACGGTTTTTTCACAGCCAGTCATGTGACAGGTTTGGATTTTCGTCCAATTCTCCCAAATTTTGAAGAACAACAAGCAAAAAAAACAAAAACAAACAAAACCCAACACCTTTTCATATGGAACGAAAATGAGCGTGTTTTAGCACACAGTAACTGCATCACAACACGAACAATCTTCTTTCACCCCCTCCTTTTTCTTCTCTTCTTTGCTGTTATGGATGTCATATCTGCTACCGCTGTTTATACAGCAGTGAGTAGCCGAACGTGTAAGTTAATTAATCCATTGTTTACTCACATCTCGCTTACGCACTCGTTTTTCTACTTGTCTACCCATTCACGTGCTCACTGCCTTTCTTACTGACTGACTTGCTTGCTTGTTGCCTATTTCTCCAACGCAATTACAAAAAACAAACAAACAAACAAAGCAAAAAACAACAACAACAACCCCCCCCCCAAAAAAAAAAAAAACAACAACCCAAACCCCCCCCCCCAAAACCGCTCACTCCTTCAATGACGTTTTTACTTACGTATTCACTAATCCACTGACACCCACGTAAAATACTTATTAACTTTTACACTTACGTAGGTACTCATTACTTAGTAGAATGTACTAGTCAAGGATGTAGTTTCTCTCAAACACACATGTTATCCACTGAAGTCGTGCAAGGCGGATTATGTCCCCCTCCCTCCCCTTCCCGTCCTTTGGAGCAGTCCACTTGGCGGGTCTCCTTCTGCCTCTCCGGAGTTCGTTCATCTGTTCAATACGCGGTGTATTCACTGCACGGCCGTGCATCTCATACTCAGAGTGGTGGCGTGGGCAGGGATTTGCTTCCCGTATACACTTCGACCGACAGTGGGCAGGGCTTAGTCAATATCCTGTCGCCGGAGTCTTTTGTAATGGACGGTCACGATATTCCCTCCCCCGCCCCTCCCCTCATCTCTCTCTCTCTCTCTCTCTCTCTCTCTCTTCCACGAACGTGTTGTTCCATGTGACAAAAGTCTTCAGATATTTTGTTCATTCAGTTAATGGAAGAAAGAGAAATATCGGTTAAGACTGACGGACAGAAGACAAGGAAAAAACCCCCAAAACAAACCAAACCAAAACAACAACAGCGGAGGTTGACAATCATCAATACAGACTGACAATCGTTATCAAGTCTAAGACTAACAATTTTATTAGATATTTTATTTTTTGAGCGTTCATAAGCACGACTGGGCATTTTAATGACCACTTTGTAAATAGCAGCCTCCTTTGGACTTGTACTGATCTACAGCTGAATACAGTAAGCACCGATGCAAGTAGTTAAGCGAAGCATCTTTTACGGGTACGTTACTTCTCATCACCATGAGGGTTTGGCTTCGTGAACGAAGATTCAGGAAGAGGGTTGTCCACGTCTGCTGCAGACTCGCAGGTGGCTGGTTACTTCTTCAGTGTTATTGAATGTGTTTACAGTAGTGGGCTGTAATCTTTTGAGTACTCCTACTACCCATCATGTTGACAACATCATCACCATACACATTTTAGGTTTCACGTGCTGATGTACAACAAAACTTTTGAGTTCCGAGTTCTCTCTCTGTCTGATTCTGTCTGTTTCTCTGCATTTGTCTGCTAGAAATGCCATACCATCTTGCAGCAATAACACAGTCACATAACTGTGCTGCTGCACTTATATATCGAAAAAGTTGACTTATTCATTTATCTATTTAATTTTTATCTTTTCCATGTCTCCACAAACTTCTCTCTGTGAACTTGACATGCGGAGAGCGCGATGTGCGTCACTGTTAAACATGACAGCTTCAGTGTCACAGACGTCAGACGATCAAACATTCCAAACTGGGAACATGATCTCACTGGTGTTGCCCAAGTCTTCTGTCCAAAGCGACGGCCGTATTGCTCGCAGTCGGCTAGCGAATGACTTGGCAGCTTACACAACGTGGCAAGAAACTTTGACAGCCGTGCTTCTTGTTTTTCTCCTATTGAACTTGTGATCCTGGCGGTATGAGCTGACTGAATTAAAGTTATCCTGAAGTTTGCGGAAATCGGGAAATACACAAAGACACAGACACACGAGAGAGAGAGAGAGAGAGAGAGAGAGAGAGAGAGGGGGGGGGGTGAGGGGGTGGGGGTGGAAGCGAAAGTGTTGGTGTGGAGAAGGGGGGGGCGGGGGGGGGGGGGGGGGGGGGGGTATGCCTTTGCTTTTCGTTTCCTTTCCGGTGTATCTGAAAAGTAACTTTGGGGAGTTACAAGGAGAAACGTCTCCATTAATATTTGATCTCTCTCTCTCTCTCTCTCTCTCTTCCCCCCGTAAAAAAACAAACACACACACATACACAAAAACTTGGATAATAATGATGATGATGATGATATGGATACTTATATAGCGCCTAAACTCGGTCGAGTCAAAGCTCTAACCGATTTACAAACATGGGGTCATTTGCACGACACGCTGCTTACCTGACTGGACTGACTGACGGCTACCATTGGGCGCTCATCATTCGTTTCCTGTGTCATTTGATTAGGTTTCAGGCATGCACTCACACACAGTAAGACAGACATGTCTATAATCAAATTCATGTACATTGCAGGGCGCGGGAGTCACCACCACCCACGTGACCCGTTTGTCAAAGTGTTTTTACTACCGGACGATCGCACCTGCCGAACATCCAAAGTGCGCAAGAAAACACTGTCTCCTATCTTCAACGAGAACTTCGTGTTCCAAGTAAGTCGAAGGGAGAAAACAACAAACAAAGAAATAAGTTCAACGGATTACCAGTTTTAGCTCTGTTTTGTGTGTGTGTGTGTGTGTGTGTGTGTGTGTGTGTGTGTGTGTGTGTGTGTGTGTGTGTCTGTCTGTCTGTATCTGTGTGTGTTTGTGTGTGTGTTTTCCCCATTTTCATCCCCGGCCTTATGACCTCCTTCTCTACCCCCCCACCCCCCCGCTAATACTTCATGACTATGAAAACGAAGGTAACTCGGAATGATGTGGTGACTTCGTTATTTATTATTTTGAAGAAGAAGAAGAAGAAGAAGAAGAATTAACAAACATGACAAGGAAAGACTGGTTGAAAACAACAACAACAGACAACGAATAATGCGCAATCAGCGAGACATACCCACTGTGTTTTCTTTTTACCTTTTCTTGTCTTGAGTCTTCTCTCCTCTGTTAATTTCTTTTTCCTTTCTCTCTTACTTATGTATTCTTTTGTTTAAAATTATCTGTCTGTCAATATCAATCGGCACAGTCAACATATGATCATGCTCTGTATTTGCAAAGTACTTTTTTTTCTTTTCAGGTGACATCAGACGACATCAAAAACCGCGTGGTGAGGTTTTCAGTCTATGACGTAGACAGGAAGAAAGTACGTCACTCTCTTGGCCACGTCATGGTGCCCCTCCGTGACGTAGACCTCGGTCACGTGGACACATACTGGTCTGACCTCGAATCTATGCCGCAGGTGAGAGAGAAAGAGATAGAGAGAGAGGGAGAGAGAGAGAGGATCGTGTGTTGATTGTGTCCAAATACAGGTCTGAACATAACACACGGAGCATGATCCATAGACAACCTGGCTCATCAAGTAGAAGTGGGGGTGTCAGTTGGCATTTTGGTACACAGTACATTTCTCCAGCTTATCCCCATTTAATTATTCAAATAAAGAAATTGAAAAAAGAGAGAGAGAGAGAGAATGACAAAACCAAGTTCTGTCCCCATCATGATCGCAACATGTCTCCATATCCTCCTTTTACACACACTCCTCCCCCCCGCCCCCCACATGCATACATGCACACATACATACAGACGCTCACACACGTACACGGACACACATTCATACATGGGCGCACACAGATACACAGACAGACAGACAGACACACACACACACACACGGACACACACACACAAACACGCGCGCATGCAACTCAAAAGCAACAAGCGATGCTCCTACATGCAGACAATTCTCAATTCAGCACAGCATCTTGTTTTATCTGTTTTAAATTCTTACACGATATAATCAAAAGCTGAACAATTATTATTCGATTAATTTTGGGGCTTGAAATAGAACTTTGAATCAAAATTGCTTTGTTTCTATCTTGGCTCAAAAGGTATAAAGTACTCTATCTAAAAGATAAAACCGAAGCAGCTGTGGAGAGAGAGAGAGAGAGAGAGAGAGAGAGAGAGAGAGAGAGAGAGAGAGAGAGAGAGAGAGAGTGAGAGATTCACCAACCTCTGTGATTTCTTTTCTTTTCGTTATCAAGCAGTCCCATAAGCAAGTATTTATAGATCGAGGTTTTATTTTTCTCCTTTTTTTTCTTAAATTAATCAAAATCATATTTAATGGATGAATATCAAAACATTCAAGGAACATCACACATACGCACACGCACGCACGCACGCACGCACACACACACACACACACACACACACACACACCATATACAGTCAGGCTACTCTCCCATGCCCAGTTCATAACGTTACCCCCTGCCCCCTTCCAGCCCAACAACCTTCGCCATCAACCTTTTGTTGTGACGAATATACTCTTTGTGAAAATACTTTAAATCGATGAACAGCATGCGCACAAGCGCGTGCTTGAAGATACACATCTACATACACACATGCACGCGCATTCTTACTGGAATACGAACATACTCTATATCGCGACAGGTTAGTAAGCAAGTGTAGGAACGCATGCACGCATAGACGCACATACACACGCACGCGCGTTCATGTAAACACACACATACCTGCACACAAGGCCTTGCGCGCATATAGAAACCTGCAAAGATCATGTTTAATATGAAGTTAATCTAAATCTACTGAAATTCATTTTCAGTGATCACTACCATCACCACCAAACCCGCCACCAGTCAGTCCTGACGTCAAGTTGCTGGCAGTTCTTTTTATCACAGGCGTGATGTCATGCAGTACGCTGTTCTGTACCTGTCAGTTTGTGTCAAAGCCCGAAAATGACCTCTGACAAAGCGTTACACAACGTGACTGGATTTGATCTTTCACTTCACCTTCCTCCACACCACTTACCCGCCCACCCAGCTACCAAACCACCACCACCACCACCGCCACACCAATTCCCCCATCATTACCTTCCCTCCCCTTCTCACACAACCACTGCCACTTCTTCTGGCCTTCTTTCACCCTCAATCTTACCTCTCTCTATCTCTCTCTCTTGACCTTTGTCCATTCCGAACAATTATCTCGGTTCTCAAAGAGAAAAAACAAAACAAAAACAGCACATGTTCTTTTCGCCCACATTCTCCTGTCTCAAGACAGCAACGATAGCCTCTAAGCTCGTGCTAAATCGTGTTATGCCACAATCAGCAACGTTAAGTTCAGTCATCTGTTAGACTGCTGGCCACTGCAGTGGCAACAAGGCCAGAGTTTTTGTCTTGTGCACTTTAGAAATACTAATAAGCATACATTGTCACAACTGTCTGTCCATTCTCTTATTCCCCCCCTTGCTTTCTACCCTTTATTTCTTTCTTTTGTTCTTTATTATGTTTGTACAGACTTCCAACTTCTCCATCTTGATGGCTATGTCTATTCTGTATTCGTGACAATCTTTATTTCACTTTTGGAGGAGTTGAATACCATATTTAATTTCGCGCGTGTGTGAATGAATGTGCGAGTGTATGTGAATATGGGAGAAAGAGACAGACAGACAGACAGATAGACGGACAGAGACAGACATAGAGTTTCGTGTAATAAGAAAAAGGAACCCTCATCAGCAGGTTGAACAGTCCACTTTGCATTTAAAACAATTACGCTGTGATACACCTGGTACGAATTTGAACAAAGAAAATGAAAGTGTGTCATGTCCTTTCTTGTTTACAACATAAAAGATTTTATTAATATCTTCAAAACCTATTGCATTGATGTCATCAATTCTATTTCCATTTCTAGTCGACCCCCACCCCCTTTACCCCGAACCCCATTTCGCCTCATCAACCCTACCCATCTCAAGCCCACTTTCTAAAATACTCCGACTAAAGGAACTCGAAAACAATTACATTAAGCTGGAAAACAGAAAAAATAAAGGACCGCTTTTATGAAAAAACAAGAGAGGCAAGGCCTTCAAGACTCACTTGTGATAAATTAAGTCCCCTAGCATTAATTACAGAATAATTTCCCTTTTTTACTATCTGCACCAAAACGTTTGCAAAATAACTAAAAATTCCATGCTTAGCAAAAGAAGTTCCTGTTTGAACAAAAAATGATAATAATGACTCATCTTGTTGTTGTGTCAGAATAAGAGGTCAAAGTGCCAAGTTTAGAGAATACAAAATATATAAATATAACAGTAAATGCAGTTTGCATATAATTAGGCTTCTTTTTTATTTTTTTGTGCCCATCCCAGAGGTGCAATATTGTTTTAAACAAGATGACTGGAAAGAACTGAATTTTTCCTTTTTTATGCCAAATTTGGTGTCAACTGACAAAGTATTTGCAGAGAAAATGTCAATGTTAAAGTTTACCACGGACACACAGACACACGGCCACATACACACACACACAGAGACAACCGAACACCGGGTTAAAACATAGACTCACTTTGTTTACACAAGTGAGTCAAAAAAGTATTCCATTGCATATATTAGGAAAGAGGCGATACAAAGGGGAACGTCATAAAGTACAAGTGCTCCTGTCTCTGTTTCAGAGTTAAAATATCTGAACTTTTCCATACATACATTCCCTCCAGGACCTTTCAATCCTCAACTGTCAGCAGGCTCTTTCAACTTCCTACTTACACACGCAAACAGTGGGTTTGTTGTTTTTCCTTTCTCAACAGCTAAGCTCTGGAACTCTCTACCATACTCTCTCCGACACAGTCTTTCCCTTGAGTCTTTCAGGTCGGGCCTGAAAACTTTTTGCCCATTGCTTTGATTAATCTATCCCGTCCGTAACATTTAAGAACGTGCCGTTTCCATGCAGACTGATCACTTGACTGTGATGCGTGCGCATGAGGAGGGAGTGGAGCGTGAGTGCGATCGCCCGTGTGTGTGTGTGTGTGTGTGTGTGTGCGCGCGCGTGTTTATGTTGTTACTTAACTTTTTGCATTATACACCAAACCATATTATTATTTCTTTGGTATACCTATTACTTTTTGAAGTTATTGTAAAACGGCTTAAGCAATGGAAGGCGCTACATAAATTTCCATGATTATGATTGTTATTATCAACATTATTAATGACGTAAAATGTGACGATGTGTTCGACAGGCGCTGTCCTCGCTGGGAGATCTAGAACTCAGCCTGTGTTACCTCCCTCAGACGGAGAAGATTAAGGTCGGGATCATGAGAGCACGGAACCTCAAACATACTGACATGGATATTGATACCCGTGAGTTTACAGTGCATGTGTGTCCTTGTGTGTAGGTATTGTGTGCTGGTCATTAATTTAATGCCTGTTCACTAAAGTGTGTGTGTGTGTGTGTGTGTGTGTGTGTGTGTGTGTGTGTGTGTGTGTGCATATTAATATTTGTGCATGAACAGTCGCGTGGGTACAGCAGTTAGCGCAACAGCGTTGGCTTTGAAACTGTACCTCCCTGCCTCCCTTCCCTGCCTCTTCCTTGTATTCAGTTTCTCCAGTTTTAGAGTTACGCATGCGTGTGAATGACTGGTGCGAAAGCGCTTTGATTTGTCTCCGCACAAGATTCAGCGTTATATAAATACTATTATTATTTTATTTTTGTTTTTATTTTATTTTATTATTTTTTTATTATTATTATTATTTTTTTTTTTTACAAATATAAACATTTTCTGTAAACCCAGTTTTGGTTTCGCTCCCTTGGAACATTTAGTGAATTAGTGTGGTGGAATACATTGTGATGTGTGAGGTATAGATATAACCCCACGCAAATATGAGAGTCTTTGTACGGTTTGGGATTGCGAAATATTGACGGGTGTCTTTGTTGTGAATTATGAAAGGTTTTCTTTGAACAGATCGACTGTTAGTAACAAAATTCGAACATTATGAATGATGCTGAAATTAATGTTTCAAATGCCCCTTACAAAAACAAGCAGAAAAAAAGAAAGATATTGATATGAAAGCATCGATCCTAAGTTACAAGAGTCTTAACGTGAACATGTCTGCATTGATAAAGACCTGCGTAAAGTAAAAACAAGACTGTTTGCGAAGGTGCCTGCTGTGAGTTGTATGATTTTGACAATTCAAAAGCATGATGTGCGAACGAATGCATTGACAAAACATCTGACATGTCTGAAGACATTAATCTGAAGTTGTCCCCCCCCCCCCGCCCCCTCACCCCCCTCCTCCAGGTCTGTACCTGAGACTTCAGCTGTTCTACGGACGCAAGATGCACCGGACCAAACGTACCAGCTACCGTCCTGGTTCCCTGGATATGACTGTCAACGAATCCGTGTCATTCTCGGTCTCCGGCAAGCAGCTGGACTCTTGCCGCCTGGAGATTGCCCTCATGATGACCTCGCAACGCCGCGCGGGCATGCTGACCCATGACGTAGAATACGGGCGTGTTGTGATTGGTCCTTTCATGTACGCACGAGGCGAGGAGCTCATTCACTGGCAGGAAATAATGGCACAGCCTCGTTCTGTCGTCACGAGGTGGCATTCGCTGACGGCATCTCCTTCCCACGACTGATTCAAATAATCTGTGGCAACGAAGACAACAGGCATGCAGTCTGGCTGATCAAATAACAATATTGCTTCGTCACCCGAGCAATCAATTGGACAGTTTGTATAAATTTCAGTCAAATGACCAGGATTTTTATTTATTTACTTATTAAATATTTATTTCGTTGTATATCGATTCGAATGAATTAGATATATATTTATTCAGTGTTATTGATTGGTTATGCTATTTCAATTGATAAATCAAAACAAGATTTGTGAAGCTGTTGATGCAGCTCTCGTGCACTTGTCCTTACTGCTAATCTGAAATCGTCCAGACATGAATGATGAATTTCTGTTAATGTTGTTTTTGTTTTTGAATGGAGTTACAAAATCATGGTGTACATTTTGTATGTTTATACGGTGAAGGTGATTCCGGTCAATGTTGTGAAGTCAATGATGGAAAGCACATATCATTATTGTGATTTTATCCAGAATTAAAACAGATGTCACGTGAATCTAATTCATTTCTGGACAGATGGGTGTACAGGTTTTGAACGGATATTCACAAAAGAAAGTTTACAGTTCATGAAAATAAAGCTGTAACAGCATCAGTGCACACACACACACACACACACACACACACACACACACACACACACACACACACACACACACACACACACACACACACACACACACACACACACACACACACACTCCTGGTGTAAGCTTATTCGTCTCGAGTTACTCCAAACACAGAACAATTTACGTGATGGTAAAATAACGATAACCATCATGTCGAAAATTTAGAGGATTCAGCATTATTCTGTTTTATTCGTTGAAAATTATCGAGATGGTTTGATTGTAATGAGGACTGGGATACAAAATCATCACGAAAATAGTATTCAAATGATGATAGCTATGTGCCAAAAGTCTTTTTTTTTTGTTGGTCCTTTTTATCAGTAGACATTGGGATATATTATGTGTATTTTGTATTTAATTTGAACAATATTACGAAATCGATTCGTCAAAGATTTAGTTCGGCTTAAACCGGCGACAGTCTGTGGCATTATCAGTTTCACCCACCCCCACCCCTCTCACTTGTTAATCAGAATATCAACCCTATTGCCAAGAAGATATTGCCAATTTACGTTTCTTACCAAATGCTAAGTCGTTGAAGTAACTGCACGGATTTTTTATTTTTGCCATTGCGAGATGTATCCGTAGACTGAATATGGACAGTCATGGAAGTTCTCCAAGACTGTTATGCCCAGAAGAGATGTCACAATGTGGAACACCCAGCCAAATGGTCACAATTAACCACTGTGTTTGACATGGGTGTCACGATTTGAAATAGCCAATCACAATGCCTAAAACATGCCCATTTGTATTCGGATCAAGCTGATACTGATCTAACTGGTTTCAAGTAGTTCGACTGGGGGTAAAAAAGGAAATCGTTGCTGATGTTCGGATCAGGTGGATCTCTCTTTTGGGGGACCTTAAGATTTGGAAAATACTCCTGGAAAGATTTCTGATCTCTCCTCTGTGCCTCCTTCATATCTGAGCCGCAATCCCTTTTCAGAGATATTCGACGATACCAGTTAAGCTTTCGCTCTTCTTCAAAACAGGACATGAATACATCTGAACAATTGGATCTGGATTTGCTATCGCCACCTCTCATTGTTCTCCACTCTCCTTCCTAATCTCTGTTTCTGACCTGTATGAGTTTCATTTAAAGGCTTCCTTTGATTATTTTGCGCTGATTGTACATGAAAAAAACTATACGTGGGTAACCATTTTGTACACTCGTGTATCTTTTGGGTTGGTTATCTAGGTCTTTGGTGTTAAGGTGCTGTCACTTGGCTACGAATTCATGCAGGCTTTGTTTGACTGGAGCATTCAGGAATAGAAAGAGATCTGATCGGCTACAAAATGTTCCTGTCACTATTTTGCAGACGAACAATACTCGTGTGTAGAAAGTTGTGAAAGGTGAAGCGGGAACAGGAGTTTGTGACCCTCCGTGATGAATATGTCATATATGTATATATATATATATATATATATATATATATATATATATATATATACTTTCTGTAGTGTAATTTTTACTTTATTTGGCGGATCTCTCTCTCTCTCTCTCTCTCTCTCTCACTCAAAAATCGAAAATAAAAATAAGTGTACTGAAAATCGTGATTGTGCATTGTATACATTTTTTGTTATTACAACAAAATACTTTATATAAATGTGGTACATGCAATATTTTTTCGTCTTTTGATAATTTTACCACTAAAAAGGTAGTTTATTTGGTAGCTACATTATATTCCATATGTTTTACCACATTATGATTATATGTTTATTAACTTGTTTGCTTCTTTCGTATTATTTTTAGTCTTCAGTTGATTGTAACCTTTACTCGATTATCTTTTGCAAAAGAATTTACTTTGAAAAAAATTAACACAATATTGTCACTTTCGCATGCATTGTACCTTTACTCGATTATCTTTTGCAAAAGAATATACTTTGTCAAAAATTAACACAATATTGTCACTTTCGCATGCATTGTACCTGAAAAGTTGTATACCGCCTTTTCGCGTATTGTACGTATTGTGCAACCTGATGATGAAATACAGTTTGTGCCTTCATATGTAAAACACAGTGCAATCAGAGTAATTTGTTTGGAAGATTTCAAAACCTACACAACAATGCTTCTCAGATCTTAAGCCTTCTCTGTCGGTATTTGCTACAGTGATCCTTTTGCTTGCATCTGTCTGTCTGCCTGTCTGTCTCTTCATCCTTTTTAGCTCTGTTTTGGTCTGTCTCTGTCTGTCTCTCAAATACGACAATAACATTTAAAAAAAAACAAGCATATCATGATAGCTGAAGTACAGAATGGAACCATGGAACAGCAGTGGAGGTTTACCCATCCACTCCCTTACCGAATATTTGTTCCTCACTACCACACACCCTGCCTCACGCTATAACACATCTGCTTTTGTGGGTTTCAAGCATTGTTGTCACCATTCAATGGCTTAGTCTTTCTGACATACACTTTGACTTGCTATCACAATATCCACAAATAACGCAACGACAACTTGCCACACAGGTATGTCTTGAAGATATATAATTCTTTTGCAATGTTTTTCGTTGACGAAACATTGGTTTCGCTCTTTATTTCTGGGCACCCACATGAACAAACTGCCTTATATCTAAATCGATTCGTGTACCTTTGATTGAACATTGATACAATGACATCGAGCCGTCGAAGTGCTATTTTTCACATACGGTCTACCGTTCAAGCTTTTTTCTTCTTCAATGTCTTACGTATATTAAGAACAGAAAGATAACGCCGTAGCATGACACATTGCCTATTTCTCAACCAAATGACAGAAATTTCTTCTTCCTACGACGCTTTCAGTTTAAGAATACTGATGTTAATTTCCGATAGTTCAATGACTTTTTAAACCTTATGTTAAAAAAAAAAAAATGGGGGCGGGGGGGTGAGGCCTACGGTAGAGTAAATGAGGTGCATTGTCATGCTTTTGTGCTGATAAATGGCTCATTGATTGTGTTAGTTGAATTATTTGATCATTGGATGATATTTCCCTTTTGTTATAATCAATTTCATGGAAACTAACGGTTTACTGAATTATTTTAGCGTGTGTTGTTCTTGCTGATGTTTTTGTTATTGTTGTTGTTGTTTTTGTGTGTTTTATACAGTTTTGTTTTTAGTGTGATGTATTGTAGAGTTTAACTTTAAGATCACTTGTTGCGGATGTGGGACTTAATACCAGAATAAATGAAGAAACATTTGATTTATGTTGTCAAACTGGTCAATTCGAGAGACTGACTAATCACATTATGCATAACGCAGAAACATGATCGTTTTTTGCTAAAGGACGGCTTCTCATCACATACCGACACCGTGCATGATCAGCAAAAATAAATGTTAAACTCAGCACGTTTCTTTATTATGAATCTAAGCAAAGAAGAAAACAAGCAAACACATGCACACCCACCCACGCGATTCTCCTTCCCAACCTCTCAGTATGAATCTCCAGCATGAAACAGAAACCCAATCTCTTTCTGAAAGTGAGAAATGCAGTAACTCACTCATTACATTTTTTTTTTATCAATTAAATGTTGAACCTGTTTTCATTCAGAAAATAGTTATATTTTGTTAAGAAACTATGAATGAATTTCTTTAGGAAGCGGTGTAGGAAAGCAGGAATATGCCAGTTGATAATTAGTCAAATAACACGTGTCACACACATGCACAGAGATAGATAGATAGATAGCTAGAAAGAGAGAGAGAGAGAGAGGCAGACAGACAGACAAAGACAGAGAGAGAGAGAGACAGAGACAGAGAGACAGACAGACAGACAGACAGAGAGAGATCATTTCCCATTGAGTTACGGTGCATTTGAACAAAATAATTACAAGCAACAGAACTGTTACAAAACAACAAAAGAACAACGCACGAATAATTATACACTGACCTGATCCATGAAATCGGTTCTGTCGCTCGCTCTGGAAAGGTAGTTGATGATATGGTCTGGTAGGTTTCTGGTGGAGATTTGTGTGAATGGCACTCGTTTCTTCGACCTCTGAGGCATCTTTTTGCTCTCAGCCATGGCAATTGTGTAGCAAAAGCACGCTCCAAGTAAAATCCTCCGGACCGCTCTAAATTTTGCAACCCGACATTTCTTTTTCAAGAGTTGCAAAGGTACCTGGCAGGCATCCACATTTTGATAGGTCATTCCGCAAAATGAACAGGCCTTCCGAGCTTTCCAAATCTTGCTCAGCCCTCCTGTCTGTTTCATGATGTGTTTTTGCGTCCACTTTTTTTCTTTTTGATCGTCCGATTCTCCTTCCTTCCCGAATGTTCTTCTTAACAAGGTCAACAGTAACAAAGCAATATGAATACCTGTAAAACATGGAAATATCGTTGGGCTTTCCAGTCCATCACTGATTTTCTATTATTTTATTCTCAACATCCGTTGTCATTGAGTGTCACACATTGTCGTCTGCAGTCGCCAGGGAAGATAACTGTCTAATTCCAAAGGCAAAGGCATACAGGAGTGGTCATCCTTTACTGTAATATGCTAAGATTCCCTGAACTGGAATGGCTACAAAGGAAAATACTAAAAATGAAAATAAAGTCTGGCTTAAAAAACCTGTCTGTTTCTCTATTTGACAAATGCTTTTCACAATTTATAGAATTTTGATCTGAATCCAATATATGTCGAACGGAAACACACCTACTCTGTGAAATCCATCTCCCTTCATATGATAAAGGGGTGATGATGGGATGCATAATTTTCAAGTCATCTGCTGAAACTGTGGACTTTCCGTTTGTAGGGGCTTAGTAGGTGGTGTCCTGTGTATATTATATCTGAACAGACACTACTGAACACCACCGAAATGACTAAGCAGCAGTGCAGGGTTACCTCTGGTGTGTGGCTTCCTGGCGAACTAACATCGATAGACCCCTTTGGTCTTCAGCGCTTGAACTATGACGGACGAACCCACATGTGGGTGTGTATGGGGGACTCGGAATGAGTGGTGTGGGAGGAATGCTACTGAAAGTGTGCAGATGATAGGACAGAAAAAAGCGGTCTTTCCAATGACAAACATTTCTTGTGGTTCGAGCATTCACACCCATCCGTTATATCTTTCCTCCATATTATGCATCGCACACTCATCCCCAACACACACACACACACACACACACACACACAAATAAAAGGAGAGAGACAGACAGTGACAGTGACATGCAGACAGGGAGGGAGAGAGAAAAAGAAGAGAGGGGAGAGAGAGAAGGAGCACATGAACATACTCATGTAGTTTCGAACAAAGACGCTTCATGCCAAAAATGTCTTTTCTTTATTTCAATCAGTAAAATCAATGAATCTTTTTCATAAAACTGATGATACATGGCAAATCACAAAGTACACTCAACATTCGTTCATTTGCGTTGTTCTTCAGATATTGCACGAACCATGAACAGCCACTGTCAAAGCAAAAACATGTTCTGAAACATTTACCGTTGAATCAACAACATCTTGACATTTACTTTTCCATATCCTGGAAAAACACACACAAACACAAACAGGAATAAATAAATTGGATAGAAACGGATGAAGAGAATTTCGTCTCGCTGTTGGCATGAACTCCGCATACCAACACACACACACACACACACACACACATGAAAAAACTCAACACCATTTCTGTGAAAGATTTCAGTTCAGGTCTGACAAGGAAACATCCGCCTGAAATTGAGGATCGCAAAGCTTAACTTCATAAAACAATATAATTAAACTTTCGACACCAGGCGAATTGAAAGTAGCTGTGATACACATGCTTTGAAATGAATACATTCTTTATTTCGATGTGCACAATATACGGATGCAGTCTAAGAACGTGATCAGCAAGGTATGATTCATACATAGCAAGGGATGGTTGGTCAGTCGGTACAACTCTACCCATCGACCGTAACGTTCTCTCTTTATTATCATTTTTATTATCATCATCATTATTATCAGTGTTATTATTACCATCATCACCATTATCATCAACATCTTACGATCGGCAGAACTATACAATATGACCTGGAAACTGTGATTCAAGACCCTTTATCGAATCGACATCAAGATGGTGGTTCCCAGTGTACTGGGCCGACCAACGGTATATCGTTCAACTGGTCTTTCCATTGGATATCAGATACAGACTGGCAATGGAGCAGCGATGAATATCGTGGTTGAAAGTCAAAATTTGTGCCACATTCTGTTCAGCGTTCTCTATATGAATTGATAATGGTCCTTTGCAGTCAAAGAATTGTTTGCTAACTTTAAAACTCCCTTCTTTTTTTCACGTTACATCATGCATGGACTGGTCGCCTGATCCGAAATGTGTGTGTGTGTGTGTGTGTGTGTGTGTGTGTGTGTGTGTGTGTGTGTGTGTTGCTATGCTACAATCTTGAAATGCCCAAGTTTGCGTTAAATAATTGATGAAAGTTTTAGTGACAAGTACAAGGAAGTAAGCTGAAAGCAAATTTATACAGTTATTCAGATTATCGGTTCAGTACGCGTGAACTCGATGAAAACAAAATCATAAGCAAAGACAAACAGAAACTATGACATCGGGAACGTACTATCGATCACAAATTAATATCGTGGAAAATCCATTGATATGACACACAACATAAGTAAAATCAAACACAACAAATGGATTTAAACATCGATTGAAAATTTACAAGGTATCACAGGCACCGTCCTGATTAATTCTCCATGTCTTCACATCTTCATCTTTGTTCACTTACTCTTATTCAAATTCAACAACAAAAACAGGACAAAAAACAACAAAACAAAAAAACCCCACCCAAACAACCCACAGAATCTAGTCACTGACAAAGACGAAACATCATGAGTATAAACTGATGAATGTCACACCAACGTTTTGTCTGATCAATCATTTTTCCTTCGGTCGTTTATATAAATAACGGCACACATATGATTGTATAAAAATCTCATAAAGTTTTGTTTATAGTGAACGATTATATACACTTTACTGAACCACGAAACATGATTATTTCAACACAATATATTGCATGCAGAGAAGCACGCGTTTGCTCGCACCATGTGATTGTGAACACGCATGAGGCAATGTGAATATCGATAAAAACATTATATCTACAACGCCACAACAGAGTTATCACCTTATAGTTTCCACATCCACGCACAGAAGTTAAACTGCCAACAACCTGTCATCCTGTATACAGCAAGTCTAGGTGAACGAAGACAAATTCTACCACCGCCTGCAGTGGCCTTCGGAATAGGATTCAACCAACGACCACGAATAAAATCAGAGCAAAAGCGTGTTGATTTTTCTACTATACACCAAATGTACAATGATTATCTATACATTTTCATTACAATCTTTCATTCGCGTATCTATGCACATTTAATACACAAGGTAACTCATGACATCTTTGATTCGTTCGTATATGGAGGGCACTGCGCTGTTGCGTTTCTTGGAGTTTTCATGGACGCATCAACAGTCATCAACGTCTCAACGGGTCCGTTGTGTTTCCTTTCCAACATTACTGCTCCCCTTGGTATCATGATTTTGACAGATGTGGCAGACGATAGCGTTTGTGTTTGCAAAAGGCAGTATATACATGCGAATGTCTGTAGCTTTCAATAGCACTCTCAGACATAGTTTAGCGCTTTATAGTTTAGTGCTTTATAAACATCCCAGTGATTACGATTGATATTAATACTGATATTATCAAACACAGCATCACCCAGACTGGGCACAGTTGTGTGATGTGAACACGAGTGAAGAATTGTTGTTGGCGAAGTCGACGATTCTGTTCAGCTCGTGTAGGTGTTGAGGGTAAAGGAATCACCAAAGTTCACTTTTTCAGATTTCTACTTCATAAGAACAAATGAGAGGAATTCAGTTCGCCCAGCCGACCACAGAGGCTGTCTCAAGGCTCATAGCAAATGAAAGCTACGGAATCAAATTTCAAAATAATGAAGACCATTGCAGAAACCATTTATGTATATAACTACTGCTGTGGAATCAATGAACTTTTAAATTAACAAATGAAAATGTAGGAATCGAGGTTTTAACCATCTATTATCAATTGTTTCAGTTGCTGACTTCGTTTCAATCCATGTCTAAATAAGGCTGCATGTCTGAGAGACAGGCGAATATAGAAGACCTTAGGGTCAGTCACTATCTGTTCCGCATCAGAAAAATAAACTGACAATAAAAGGAATCATTGGCTCACATGAAGAAGTCATAATGACTGCATGCTGGCAGTTCAAAGAGAAAAGCATGTGACATGGCCAATCACTTAGTTCATGGATTAAAAAAAAATAAATTCTTCCAGCCAATCAGTTGATGTACAAACAATAAAATCAATAACTGTATCATGGATGCTGAGGGCCATCGATGCACTTCTAACTGTTGATTGCTCATGAGCGTATCAGTTTCGGTCTCAGTTTATCAGGGAGGCGTCAATGCGTTCGGACAAATTCATATATGCTACATCTCATGTGCTTGGTGATGCCTGACCATAAGCGTTGTCCAGTGCAGAACAGCCACTGCATGTGTGAAAAAAAGCTTTTGTGTGAAACTCCCATTTACAAGAAGAAAAGAAGCTCTGACATTCTTGTAATCACTGCGTTCAGAGCAGAAGTTATTAAGGAGACTAATCATATCACGAGAAAGTGGTCGATCTTTACATTCATAAAACACAAAGCAAATGTTGTCCTGCAAAAAAAAAGTATTTCCATTTTTTGGGGTAAATGTCAAGGCTGGAACTGAGTGTTTTTTTCCTTCGTAAATATTGATTTTTTAACGAAAGGGAACAGCAGGCCCAGAGAAACTCTTAGTAGGCATTCTTTGTCTCGCGCACCACGGTCATGTGGGAAGGCGTAACATGGTTGTGTGGCCAAGTTAATAAGACACTCATGGTTTACAAAGCGGTTGATATGTAGTCGGAGAACCTGGCCTTGTTGTCATAGTCCTCTGACCAGCCGTCTAGAACTGCTTCATCAGCCTGAAAGGCGGGGTTCTGCACGCCTGACCCTTCCGACTTCCGGGGCTGGAAGCTGTCCAGCAGTTTGGAGGTGGCGCTCAGGTAGTTGGTGTCCTGCGGGGTCTGCGGGTCAAATCTTGGCTCATCTTCATGCACAGAATCCTTAGTGACCTCCTTCATGTTGTTGGAATGCATGGGTGACCCTGAATTCTTGACCTCTGATGTCTTGTCATCAGCGTCCTTTTTAACGTCCTTGCCTTCTTTCGGCACAGCCAGGATGTTGGCGAAGGACACGCGTTTCTGGTAGTCTGGTTCTGGGTCTTCAGGTCTGTCGTTCTTGCCTGTAGTGACCTCAGCACTGGCGTCCTCTGTCTTCTGGCCCTGCTGTGTGAGTGTGACGTCCTGCCTGTCACTCGTTCCTCCCGCCTGGAGGCCGTGCTCAACGCCACGCTTGTCTGGTGTGCCCCCCGCCGCAGTGCTGCTGTTCATCTGAACATTTTCGTACCGAGGTTCATTTGGTTTGCTTTCTGTCTTAACTTCCTTGGAAATCCCCAGTTGGTTGTCAGCAGCAGTGTCCTTGCTCTGAGCAGTACCTTCAGACTTGGCGCCATGGTGTGAAGAGGGTTCCGAGGGGAGAGGAGGGGGAGGAGGTATCAGGCTCTTAGTGGTTGAGGGTTCTCTGCTCTCTTCCCGTGCCGCTGCAGGCGACGACATTGGTCGGCTTCCGCTCTCGGGCTGCTCTTCCGAGGACAGCGAGCCGTTGATGTTCTCAGTTCCGGAGTCCACGTCGTTTGTGTCGGAGGGGCCGTGATCCGCCTTCAGGATGGCCTCCAGCTCCATGGCCTCCGTGCGGCGCAGCACTTCCCGCCGCAAGACCAGCGTGTCCACCCCGGTGCCCTCGTTGTCAAAGTTCATGACGCACTCCTGCTCCTCCGTCACCACGGGCCGCGCCACGGGGACCGCTCGGTACCTGCACCAGAACACGGCACACGTCACCTCTGCACCAGAACACGGCACACATCACCTCTGCACCACAACACGGCACACGTCACCTCTGCACCACAACACGGCACACGTCACCTCTGCACCACAACACGGCACACGTCACCTCTGTTCTACAACACGACACACGTCACCTCTGCACCACAAAACGACACACATCACTTCTGCTCCACAACACGGCACACGTCACTTCTGCACCACAAAACGACACACATCACTTCTGCTCCACAACACGACACACGTCACCTCTGCACCACAAAACGACACACATCACTTCTGCTCCACAACACGGCACACGTCACCTCTGCACCACAACACGACACACGTCACCTCTGCTCCACAACACGACACACGTCACCTCTGCACCACAACACGGCACACGTCACCTCTGATCTACAACACGACACACGTCACCTCTGCACCACAACACGACACACGTCACCTCTGCACCACAAAACGACACACATCACTTCTGCTCCACAACACGGCACACGTCACCTCTGCACCACAAAACGACACACATCACCTCTGCACCACAACACGACACACGTCACCTCTGCACCACAAAACGACACACATCACTTCTGCTCCACAACACGGCACACGTCACCTCTGCACCACAACACGACACACGTCACCTCTGCACCACAACACGACACACGTCACCTCTGCTCCACAACACGACACACGTCACCTCTGCACCACAACACGGCACACGTCACCTCTGATCTACAATACGACACACGTCACCTCTGTTTTTTTCCTTTTTTTTTTTTTTTTTTTTTAAATATCCAGTGATTCCTATTCTTCAATTTATTTTTTCCCTTAAAAAAAAGTATAAATATCTAGTGATATCTCAGTGAGTAGGCTGAGAACCACCGAAAAAAGGGGGACGACTGCAGACCATTTATTATATAAAGTAATTACACTGAAGACGGAATATAATTCAACGGATCAGAAAAGTACACGAACTCTTTCCTTGTCTATCTATCTGTCTGTCTGTCATTTGTCTGTCTGTCTGTCTGTCTCTCTTATTCCCATTGGTGTAAATTTTTTTTATCTGATGACAAGGAGCAGAATTCTTTGCTCTGTACCCAGTGCAGTGCCCCCTCACACTTATTCCTGTCTGGTCTTCATATTTAATGCAAGCGCGTTAATTCACTGAGCAGTTGGTGAATGTATACCACACCATAACCAATCAAACTGCAACACATCACTGCAACACATCACGTTATTTTACACTTTAAAAATGTCACACAGCATCACGCCGCACCAAACCAAACTACACACCGCGCCACACACACACCACGTCACACACCACATCACGTCACACACCACACCCCACCACACCACACTGCACCTCACAATACAGCATCTCACCAAACAACACCATCAGATATCACATTTTCAAGCAGTGCTTGCTGTTGAAGTCGACCTGACTCCAGAAGCTCTGAACTTACCTCAGTACAGTATCCTTGGAAAGCAAAGAAGCAAAACAGCAGATCATGGTTAAATTACGTACGTAATAAGTGCTCAGTACGTAACAAACTCAATGCCAGGATAACTTCAATTATGAACGTAACAATCTCAGCGCCAGGATACCTTCAATAGTTGTGTACGTAACAAACTCATTTATCTTTAGCTTACCCATCATTGATAAAAAAAAAAGAGAGAGAAAAGAGAGAAATCAATATTATATATGTTCAACTGTATATTTTTCAAATAGAATAGAGGATCGCACGCGCGCGGGCGCGCTTGTGTGTGTGTGTGTGTGTGTGTGTGTGTGTGTGTGTGTGTGTGTGTGTGTGTGTGTGTGTGTCTGTTTGCGCTTGCTTGCTTGTGTGTGTGTGTGTGTGTGTGTGTGTGTGTGTGTGTGTGCGCGCGCGCGCGCGTGTGTGTATGTGCATGCGCTTGCTTGCTTAAATATTACCTGTTTACAAACCATCACAGGAGTGAACTGCAGTCAGACTTTTTTCTGTTGATATTATAATGACAATAAGAAAGCCACTTCTGCTATTGTACACAGATTAATGGTGAAACACATACATGTTTAACATTGCGTTATGCAAATGTAAAACCCATAACGTTTCCAATACAATATATTATGTACATCTGACTTCGTACGTGAGACAACAACTACCGTATACTGTAATTAGTCATCATGTTATTCCACTTTTCTGTATTTCTTTTTATTTAGGTTTTTTTTTTTCATCATCACAACAGATTTCTTTGTGTGAAATTCGGGCTGCTTTCCACAGGGAGAGCGCGTCGCTACACTACAGCGCCACCCTTTTTTTTTTTTTTTTTTTTTTTTTCCTGCGTGCAGTTTTATTTGTTTATCCTATCGAAGTGGGTTTTTCTACAGAATTTTGCCAGGAACAACCCTTTTGTTGCCGTGGGTTCTTTTACGTGCGCTAAGTGCATGCTGCACACGGGACCTCGGTTTATCGTCTCATCCGAATGACAAACGTCTAGACCACCACTCAAGGTCTAGTGGAGGTGGAGAAAATATCGTCGGCTGATGCGTGATTCGAACCAGCGCGTGCAGATTCTCTCGCTTCCTACGCGGACGCGTTACCTCTATGCCATCACTGAACTGATGTATGCTTACCTGTTTATTTTTTTTTATATTCTTGTGTGTCTGTGTGATTTTTTTTCTCTGTTGAATTTTCCCATTACCTAACAACATATATAACACAAATTTTAAAATAATAAAAATATGTCAACTGATACGATACCGTATGCCCATTTCCTTATCAATGTTATCAGTCGAGTTGTGTGAGTGTGTGTATAGAAATAGTGTTATGAAAATGAAAATGTTTTCAAAAAAGTACATGCAAACGACATCTTTGCCAACATGGAGTCAACGCAATCTTAATTTATATATATATATATATATATATATATATATATATATATATATATATAAATGTATATATGCGTTCGTGCATATATTGTGTCATTTTCAATTTTAAAGCGATATTCTGTGGAAAAGAAATGATACTACTTAAAGATAACACTCCCAACGAATATTCTTTATTATCTTTATATTATACACCATGCAGTTCTTGCTAAAAACCATCAGTGCAGTTCTGCTGTTTGCAAGTTCCTTTTCATCGATCGAAAATTCCTCTCAAGCCACATGATACATGTCCAGTGTACATTGATTTTCTGCATTATTTCCGTTGCAATGTAAATTGTTTTTTTCCCCTGGACGAATTACTTTAAAAGGCCTTTTTTTTTTCTACAAGCTCATCTAAATTTGCACAAGCATTTTAATATACCCCCCCCCCCCCCAAAAAAAAACAACAACCCCAAAAAACCCAAAAAAACAACAACACACAAATAAAACAACTCCCCCCAAAAAAAACAACAAAAAACAAACAAACAAAAAAAACAACAACAAAAAACCAAAACCAAAAACAACTATATTTAACGTAGACAAAATAAACAAGGCAATGCCTTCAAGACTCACTTGTGATACACTAAAAAAAAAAAATCGTTAAAATGTGTTCTGTAATTGTTATCATAAAGTCTCGGGTCTAAAAAAAAAAAGAAAGAAAGAAATCCCGACCGCAGATTCGAAACCCGCGTGTTCGGGTGAAAAGAAACTGTTTTACCCACAACACTATCGTGACTCCTTATCTGACGTTCGAAAATTTAGTATTTAAACATGCTTTTTTAAAGGGCGATAAATCGATTCGCAGTGAGAACGCTGTTTAAATCGTATTATTCTGGTGTATCTTGGGCATTCAAAACATCTTTAAGGGCAATCAAACATTCTTTTTAAGTCCGCGGTAAAGGGGACGTGGCTATCGCCGCAATCACACTGCAACATTTAGCCGTTTTCTCTGGATCTAGATAGACGTACAAGTTTAGTTACACCCGCCGGGAATGTACGACACGGTCGATTCAATTTCTCTTTTATGTTCATTCTAATTTTATGGTTATAAAGTTGATATGAAAATTGAGTATTTTGTTGAACTAATAACATGTACAGCCAAGTACCAGTACTTCTAAACGTCGTATGAAGTGAAAAGGACTTCATTTTCAGAAAAGTCAAGACTGGAAATTTTTACGTTTTATCAAGGTTATTAACTCTTATGGTTTATTATTTTTAACTGTGAATTCCGACTGATTTTGTGGATATTCTTAAGGCAGTTTGGGGCATAATCCACTAAGTGATCAGGCGTTCTTTATCTTTATCTGAATAAATATTTAACGGTCTCCTTCTCCAACTTTTCATCACATGTTATCGTGTATTGTCGATTGAATATAGGATTGAAGGGGCAGGTCAACAACTTGAAACAAAATGGCGTCATTCGATCGCGTTCGCGAGGAATATTTGCACGCGCTTTGAATATGTATAAATATGTGTACGCAACTGATTTTTGCCCATGACCTTCAGGACTCAGCCAATAGATCTTTAAAGTCCACTCGTAGTACTGATTTTAGTATTTTCCGAAAAAGACTACTTGGGCGAATGAACATAGTGAAAGCCTTGTACACTGAGAGTAAAACACACAAGCTTTTTATGTATTGAATATAATTTCAAAATGTAATGTTTAAGATGAGAAAGATCAGTTTAAAGCAAATTAAACCCCCTAGCATTAATTACAGATTAATTTCCCTTTTTTACTATCTGCACCAAACACATGCAAAATAAATATAACTTCCATGCTTAGCAAAAGAAGTTCCTGTTTTAACAAAAAATGATAAAAATGACTGCCACTTGTTGTTGTGTCAGAATATCAGATCAAAGTGCCAAGTTTAGAGAAAAACAAAAAAAACAAAACAAAAAAAAAACCACCGTAAATTCAGTTTGCATATAATTTGGCTTAATTTTTTTTGGGTGTCCATCCCAGAGGTGCAAGATTGTTTAAACAAGATGACTGGAAAGAACTGAATTTTTCATAGTTTTATGCCAAATTTGGTGTCAACTGACAAAGTATTTGCAGAGAAAATGGCAATGTTAAAGTTTACCATGGACACACACACACACACACACACACACACACAACCGAACACCGGGTTAAAACATAGACTCACTTTGTTTACACAAGTGAATCAAAAATGACTGCAGAGTCCATAAAATTTCAAATGGTGAGAGAAAGTTTATGACAACTGTACGTGGTAAAACCAGACTCACTTTTGATATGATGCGTCCAACATGAAAACTGATTTTTCCAATTAACAGTCCCTGCAGACAGACCAATGGTCAGAAACGTTGGACACCTTTTATCAAAAGTGAATTTTGTTTCACATCCAACAGTTGTTTTTTTTTATAAACCTTCCCCATTTAGGCCTATATTTAACGTAGTAGAAAGTCTAATGTCAGAAATTACATTCCAAAAAACACGGAGAAGCGAGTAAAAAAACACAGTTGCTCAATCCAATGAATATCCAACAAACACAAAACAGGCATAGGAAGACACACACACACACACACACACACACACACAAAGTGAAAGACAACCCCCCCCCCAATCCCCCCCCACCCCAAAAAAAGAAAACGACCGCCACAACAATGCCGGTCCAAAACAAAATGAGGCTTTGACAGAAAAAAGAAAAACGACTATTCAGACTAACAGACAACGACAAAACGAACTTCCGCAAAGCCAGCAAAAGACGTACCACTACAAAGCAAAACATTTTCTGTAGGTATCATCTCGGAATTAAACAAAAAAAGTCTTAGATTAAAAAAAGAAAAGAAAAAAAGATGACAACTACCAGTTTGTTACGAACAGAAATGTTGAAAACAGTATATAATTGGAAAAACAACAACAACAACAAAAAAAAAAAAAAAACGGGGCGAGCGAGGGTTAAAAAAAATTATACAGGAAGTCTCACTCTGACTCGCGCATGTTTTTCAGGAACATCCGGGGATTGAACACTTGTCCTTCATCTTCCGGGTCCATGTCACTGTTCGCGGTCAGAGGGGAATGGGTCACCCACACAGAGCAATGTTACACTGACAATGTTCGCAGTCACTGTACAGGTGAGTAAAGCGTCCATATGCTCACGATTACACACATATATTTCACCAGTCTCTGACATCTCTTCGTCAGTCTTCTATATAGAAACCAACTAACTATAAACATTTGATTCAGCCTTTGTTTGTTACGTCAGCAAATCCAAACCAGAGGTCTGTTTGTTTTCCTTTACGTTTTGGACGACACTCTCCAATCTCCGTGTGTTGCTTTTTAGTTTGCAGTTCATGTACCTAAAGAAGCGATGAACAGTTGTCAAGCATTTCTCTTTTCTTTAAATAAAAAATAATGTTTCGAGCATGTTTTATCCCCTCTAACTAGTGCCAGAATGGTTCCAGCATATTGTCACTGACTAAATGCACCTGCCGGGGATATTTCAAAGTCTCCCGGAGAGTACGTCCCATTTCGACAATAATGCTCTACCATACCCAGTCCTTTACTTGTGATTTTTCAAAGATCTTCCCAACATTTGAAAAATAAACTAATGATTCTGAAAACCCCTATTTTAACAAGACAACCAAAGTGGGTCATGGTAAAAAAAGGGGGTGGGGGGTGGCGGGGGTCCTGAAAAAATAAATATGTGACATCTACGTTTTGTTTACTGTCAATCGTCTTAGTATCTAAGTAAAGTCTTTCAAAGTTCCCAGTGATTGTTACACATGATCTGCATGTTTCTTTAGGATTCAGTTCTTCAGTATACATATGCTTCATGTTTGCACTCCAGAACATATGGTGCAAAACTGGCCTCCAGGTGTCATCCAACGTCATCTATCTATCATTGAGTAACTTGATTCGTTGGTTTCTTAAATAAACACCAGAGTCCAGGTAACAAGGACACAACTGTTGCTTGATATAACCATCATCCCAAACCTTTTAAAACTTAGACCTTCAGCAAAAAAATACAAAAACCCCCACAAAAAACACTAACTGATTAACCTGTTATATGTTCATGTTACGAAAAAAAATAATTCAGCAAAAAGAAGAAAACTGCAAATGACTGAATAGTTGTTTTGTTTTAATAATGTTTTGACAATAAATTAACTGTTTACTGGTCATGGAAAAGTGGACAGAGATATATCGGACAGTGACAGTGACTCACAGTTCCAAGGGCTCCTCAGGGTCCGCCACAAAAGAGGTCTCCTGCATCTTGTCCGCCAGCTCTCGTGTCTCCTGCTCCAGTTTCTGTCTGGCTCTCGCTGCTGCTTCTTCTCGCTTCTGGAACTCCTTCTGCCTGGAATCGGACAGAGACAATGATCACAGATCACAAGGATGCAAGGTAAATGTGTGTGTGTGTGTGTGTGTGTGTGTGTGTGTGTTGGGGACGCGCACGCGTGTGCGTGTGTGTGTGTGTGTGTGAGAGAGAGAGAGAGAGAGTGTGTGTGTGAATGAATGTACGCGTGCATTCGTGCGTGAGCGAGTGTGTGCGTGTGCGTGCGTGCGAGTGTGTGTGTGTGTGTGTGTGTGTGTGTGTGTGTGCGTGTGTGTGTGTGAGAGAGAGAGAGAGAGAGTGTGTGTGTGAATGAATGTACGCGTGCATTCGTGCGTGAGCGAGTGTGTGTGTGTGTGTGTGCGTGCGAGTGTGTGTGTGTGTGTGTGT
Organism: Babylonia areolata; assembly: GCF_041734735.1. Taxonomy (NCBI): domain Eukaryota; kingdom Metazoa; phylum Mollusca; class Gastropoda; order Neogastropoda; family Buccinidae; genus Babylonia; species Babylonia areolata. The sequence goes on along the minus strand of NC_134876.1, from coordinate 12,229,863 downwards.
GTGTGTGTGTGTGTGAGAGAGAGAGAGAGAGAGAGTGACTGATGTCCGTTTTTCAAAGCTTATTGATTCTATCCATTAGTCCATCATTCAGTTCTTTTCGTCCATCCTCTCTCTGTATAAGTCCACCGACCAGCACATCCTGACCCCTCACCCCCAAAGTAAAACAACAACTCAGAACTTGCACCCACTTCACCACAATCTCCCAACACCCCCCCCGAACTCACTTCTTCCATGCCCTCATCGTGAGGATGATGGCAACGAAAGAACCGACGAAGATGAGACTGGCGACGACGATGACGGCAATCTCAGCCTCCCCCATGACACTCTTGGTCTCCACCCGTACCCGGGTAGGGGGCTGGGTGACGGGTATGAGCTGCACGCTCTTCAGGTTGAACAGGGAGTGGATGGCTGCCGCGTTGGCCGTCACTCTCCTGCACACAGGACGGCAGTGGTCAGTGTTGATCTGGGGGAACTTCGGTGCACTGTGTGCTATGTAACGATAGATGGGAACTTGTGTGCATTGTGTGCTATGTAACGATAGATGGGAACTTGTGTGCACTGTGTGCTATGTAACGATAGATGGGAAGTAGTGTGCATTGTGTGCTATGTAACGATAGATGGGAACTAGTGTGCACTGTGTGCTATGTAACGATAGATGGGAACTAGTGTGCATTGTGTGCTATGTAACGATAGATGGGAACTAGTGTGCACTGTGTGCTATGTAACGGTAGATGGGAACTAGTGTGTGCACTATGTGCTATGTAACGGTAGATGGGAACTAGTGTGCATTGTGTGCTATGTAACGATAGATGGGAACTAGTGTGCATTGTGTGCTATGTAACGGTAGATGGGAACTAGTGTGTGCATTGTGTGCAATGTAACGATAGTGGAAAACAAGCTGAACTGCGTATTAATGAACGAAAGGCGGCATCCTCGTGAACTTGTTGAGAAACACTGGCGCACAGCTGACGTTTCAAACAACGTCCATGATATGGGGAAGAGGAAAAGAAAGAAGACGAGGATGAGGATGTGATGTTGCTGCTGACGGCGAATACTGGTGATGGTGCAAAAGAGTGGTGGCAGCGATGGTGGAAGGTGAGGCAATGATGATGACTATTTTCATTATTAATTTGACGATAATGATGATAGCAACAAAGACGACGACAAGTCTGAAGACGGCGAAAAGCCAGTAACCGTGGTCGAAACCATTATCATAATGATGTGACTGCACTGGAGGCAAGAACAGGCATCCTTCACATAAGGACAACGGGAATAACAAATACGAAATCAGCAGAATTCTAGAAAGGAAAAAGACAACAGAAAAACAGATTGTACTTTGATGTCCTTAGCCGGCCTTGATGTGTCGAGAGGTCTACAAACGTATCACACGTGTACAGCCCTAAGTGTTTACGATGATTCACTATGGTCGTCAACAGAAGGACAAGCTGCAGGAGGGAACGGAAAAGGGAACAAACAATCTGTCACTCTTCGCATCTTGAAACAGATATAACAAAGTAGCAAAGAACACTAGCAGAAAGAGAGAAAGACTCACAGACAGGCACACACACAGACAGACAGGCTAGCAGAAACAGAGAAAATCAGGACACCCACACCCACACAAATTCGTAATGTGAATATTAATAAGTGCCATCATCATTACCACCACCACCACCACCACCACCATCATGACTTCAGACTGATTAATGATTATTTCTCGTTTATTTACTGATACAGTATCACAGTCTTCCGCATAATCATCATCGTCTTCGTTTTCATCGTCATCATCATGATCACCACCACCGTTCTTTCTCTGTTTCTGGACCTTGCGATTGGAATGAACTTCCTCTTTCGCTTCGTCAAGTCTCCACACTCAGCTCTTTCAAGTCTGGCCTTAAAACCCACCTCTTCCCAAAATAGCTTCCCTTGCCTGCCCTTCCTTGTCTTTAGTTTCTACAGTTTTAGAGTTATGCATGCGTGTGAATGACTGGTGCGAAAGCGCTTTGATTTGTCTCTGCACAAGATCCAGCGCTATATAAATACCATTATTATTATTATAGTTTGTAAATATTGTATTAGCTTCATCGTATACATTGCCTCTCTCACATTGCTAGGTATATTGTTATTGTTGGCAATGTCGTAATCATAGTCATGATGATCATTATCATCAGAATCCCTTATAATAACATATGTGCAGACCTGCTATCAATCTATTTTGTTTGATTGCTTATTTATTTGATTATTTATTTGCTTACCTATATCTCCCTGACTATCAAATGATGTATTTTTTCTCTTAACCAAAAGAAGCTACTTACTCATTAACCGTTGAATAGGGTACTGGCTTTCCTTCGTTATCAAAGGCATAGAAGTAGATGTCGGATCTGCAAGATAATCAGGCAGCATATACATATACCTTGTATAGGCACTTGAATACACACTTGTGCGCGCCTTTAACCACACACATTTTTATGTTGTTTATCTCTCACATACTGTTATCCACACAAGAACATACAACTGAATGAAAAACGGGAGGAAAAAACTATATAAAATTAAATGAGGGCAGGATGAAAAAATGTACAGGTTCACTAATTTAGCATCAATACAGATCATTTTCACTTCATTTGAATTGACATTTTACACACACACATACATACACGCACACACACATACACGCACACACACACATATGTACGCCCCAGGCTCCTGCCTTATTTGGAATGCGCGCACACACACACACACACACACTGACACACACGCATACACACACACTGGCACACACACACTCACACATTGGTACACACACACACATTGGTACACACACACACACACACACACACACACACACACACACACACACCTCTCTCTCTCTATATATATAATTATATGTATGTATCTATATAAATAGATAGATAGATAAATATACAAAGTGTTCCAGTACTGACTTGCTAATGTCCACTGTAGTGCCTTGGTGAGGTTCCACTTTGTCCAGTTGTACCGTCATGTCGAGGATGTCTGACAAATTCCTGAAACATGGAAAGCGGACTTGGGTGAAAGGAAAAAAGAAAGCACATACATGTACGTGGGAAGAGGAGGAATTTTTGTTTAATGTCCCGTCACACATATCGGTGATTGAAGACATTTTGTTAAAGTATTTATGAATACATCTGAGTATTATCGGTTAGAAGGGGTGGGAGATGTGGATGAATGGAGGGTTGGGGGAAAATGGGCAAATGAGGGTAAGAATGTGGGTGAAATTTGGAAGAAAAACAAAACAAACAAAAAAACCCTCTAAATACAGTCACAGGAAATTACTTAAAGGACTTCGTAAAAGAGAAGTCGTTAAACTGACAAGCGAAACAACTGATAAAGAATGCAAAAAGTCAAAAACATCAACGTTCTCAGTCACTTGTGAAGACACACTTTCGTGTACAAAAGGCTTCATCAAGCTACAGTGAAAAATTATATGCTCAATTGTCAGGTTACTAAAGCATATGCACTTGACATTAGAACAATACTTGGTCCGTAATGAATTTGATAATAGTCTGAGAGCTAAGCTCAGAATTGGTTTGCGAATCGGACCAAAGTCTGAGAGAGTCAACTGACGAGGTTTTAGACTTGAATTCAAGCACCTATAAAAGTCTCTTTACGTGGGAAGAGAAAGGAGATCCATGATATATATTTGATAAGAATCATCATTCCAGAACTGTCGACACAGGCTTCACGTTTAAGACAGAAACCAAAGGAAATGCCCAATAAATATATTCTACTATTACTACTAGCAGTGGTAGTTGTAGTGATAATAGTAATGATGTCGTCGGTAGTTGCAGCTGCAGCAGTGCAAGTGAGACATTAGAGAGCAGAAAGTTGCAACATAGAATGAACGATATGGTTATTTTTATTTAGCAGTGCCTATAATTTTGCGCTTACACTTTGGTATGCGGCTTCATTTCATCTATCAGGTAAAAGGAGCGGTGCCAATGATTTTGCATTTTGACGCTGGTGTGCACTCTACGTGTCTGTCAGGCAGCCTGCAATAGGAGCAGTACAAAATATACTGCACTCAGACGTTGGTGTGCAGTTTCACTCTCTCTATCAGGCAGTTTGTAAAAGTATCAGTGCCAATAATTTTGCACTCAGACGTTGGTGTGCAGTTTCACTCTCTCTATCAGGCAAAAAGTAGCAGTGCCAATGATTTTGCACTTAGACGTTGGTGTGCAGTTTCACTCTCTCTATCAAGCAGTTTGTAAAAGTAGCAGTGCCAATAATTTTGCACTTAGACGTTGGTGTGCAGTTTCACTCTCTCTATCAAGCAGTTTGTAAAAGTAGCAGTGCCAATAATTTTGCACTTATACGTTGGTGTGCAGTTTCACTCTCTCTGTCAGGCAAAAAGTAGCGGTGTCCAAGATTCTGCACTCAGACACTGATGTGCAATTCCTCTCTATCAGGCAAGCGCGTTGGGTTACGCTGCTGGTCAGGCATCTGCTTGGCAGATGTGGTGTAGCGTATATGGATTTGTCCGAACGCAGTGACGCCTCCTTGAGCTACTGAAACTGAAAACTATCAGGCAGTCTGTAAAAGTAGCAGTGCCAATGATTTTGCACTCAGAAACACACGTGGAGTGTCATTCTGTCTGCCCATGAGACAGTCTGTCAACGTACCTGAGGTAGAACTGTTGCTGCTGACGAAAGTCACTGACGGTGATGTTGGCTACCAGCCCAAAGCGGTCACTGTCGGGGACCACCACGATCTGAAAACAGTCATACAGGTCTTCAGGAGGAAATGTTCTTGATGATGATGATGATGATGATGATGATGATGTGTGTGTGTGTGTGTGTGTGTGTGGTCGCGTACGTACGTGCATGCGTGTGTGCGTTAGCGCCTATGTGAGTGCATGCGTGCGTGTGTGCGTGCGTGTGTGTCTGAGAGAGAGAGAGATAGATAGATAGATAGATAGATAGAGAGAGAGAGAGAGAGAGAGAGAGAGAGAGAGAGAATGAAACGAAACAAAAGAATTGTTTTTTTCAACGGTACAAAGCACAATAGCATCAATGACTACTTGTACCCCGCCCTGGTGTACAAAATCAAGAAAGAAAAGCTCACACACAAAACAAAACAACGGAAAGAGAAAATGGAGGTAGGGAAAAGAGAGGGACAGACAGAGATGAGATAGAGACAAAATAGTGACAAAGAGGGAGACAGATAAACAGAGAGAGATATAGAGATACAGAGAGAGAGAGAGAGAGAGAGAGAGAGAGAGAGAGAGGAGGGAGGGGGAGAGTAGCCCTCACTGTAAGTTCAATACTGGTCGACAAACACTTGGTGTCGCCGCCGGCTGCGGATCCAGCACACAGCCCCTGGTTGTCTGTGGCGTTCACCCACAGCTTGAACTGTTCGCCGCTCTGTCGGCCCCCCATGGCCACCCGTGACGTCACCTCGCCCTCGGCGGTGACGTAGAAGGTGGCGGTGTCGCCTCCCGTGGCGGAGTACACGACGCCTCCGTTGGTCCCGGCGTCCGGGTCTATGGCCTGTGAACATTGCTCGGTCTGTCCTTTCATCTGTTCGGCACTTGTTGTTACTGCTGCTGCTGCTGCTGTTGTTTATGTTGTTGTTGTTTTTTGTTGTTGTTTTTGTTGTGTTTTTTGTTGTTGTTGTTGCTGCTGCTGCTTCTGTTGTTGTTGATGTTGTGTTGTTGCTGCTGCTGCTGGTGCTGTTGTTGATGTTGTTGCTGCTGCTGCTGCTTCTGTTGTTGTTGATGTTGTGTTGCTGCTGCTGGTGTTGTTGTTGTTGTTGTTGTTGGTGTTGTTGTTGTTGCTGGTGTTGTTGTTGTTGTTGTTGGTGGTGGTGGTGTTGTTGTTATTGCTGGTGTTGTTGTTGTTGTTGTTGTTGTTGCTGCTGCTGCTGCTGGTGTTGTTGTTGTTGTTGGTGGTGGTGTTGTTGTTGTTGTTGCTGCTGCTGCTGTTGTTGTTGATGTTGTTGTTGTTGTTGCTGCTGCTGCTGTTTCTTTAGTTTTTGCTTTTGTGTGTTTGTTTAGGATTGGAGGTTTGAGAGAGAGAGAGAGAGAGAGAGAGAGAGAGAGAGAGAGAGGGGGGGTTGTTTCGTTTCGTTTTGTTTGTGTGGAGTCAGTGGTGGCTTTTTCTCACAACTGGTAGTCGAGCATTATGATAACAGCATAAACAAACCCCGAACACTTAAAAAAATACACAATGGTCAGCCTAAAAATGTGTAAGTAAAAGTGGTAACTTTACGATTAAAAAGGAACACATACCAATATAGACAGTAAAAAAAAAGTAATAAAACAGCTGTAACGCAACGAATGATAATAACAACAATGACATAAATCATACTGCGCCCACATACCTCTGTAGCTTACTTTCGATCTCTACTCATATAAAAAGTTCATACTCGAATGTTGATTCATGAGTGCTGACAATACCTCGAAGAAGGAAACATTCCCAAAGTCAGCGCTGTTTCTCCTAACGTGGTCAAGCATGTACAGTATGGTACAACCTACCCTTCTCTGTCCACCACGTGGATTCCCCAGTTCACTTTTTAATAGTCTCTCAAAACACAAGGTGCGTGTGCAGGTGTGTTTGTTTGCGTGTTTGTGTGCACACAAGCTTGTTCGTGTATGCTCGATGCATGTGTAACTTTGTTTATGAATGCCTATGTATCAATATATGTTGTTGTTTTTTGTAAAATGCCACGGTCTCCCTGAGTGAGAGGTGTGAACGTTAATCTGCCTTATTAGTATTATCATCATTGTTGTTATTCTTCTTCTTATTATCAATATCATTATTAGTATTTTCATTATCATCATTATCAGTATTGTTATTGTTTTTATCATTATCATTATCATCATCATTCTTCTTATTATTATTACTATTAAAATCAACATTATACCTGCAGTGTTGTTACCACCGTGGAGGCGGGAGCAGTACTGGGAATACCGAACAAGTTGGAGGTGACGTCAAAGGTGGGTGGGTTGTCGTTGACGTCATCCACAATCACGCGGATTTCAGCCTCGTTGCTAAGTGCTGGAAGATAATCAAACCGGACCCTTGCACACTTAGGTCTGATTTAAAACAAACTGATTATGTTCCAAACATACAGGGAATGAAAATTTTCTTCTTCTTCTGATCATCATCATCTTCATCAACGCAATTAATTTTTTTTTTCATCGATAATAATTATGTTTATGCAACTGCCGTTGTAACTGTAATACCACTGTTATAAAACGAATAGTCCATTTGCTGACTGACTGATATCTACGATAGAGGAACGTGTTTAATATTCGGTTAACTCATCATATCACATTACCATGAATACATCCCCCCTCACTCTCTCTCATGAATACACACGCACACACATACACGCACACACACACACATACACACGCGCGCACACACACACATACGCACACACACAAACACAACAATAACCCCTCCACACACCACAAACGCACACACACACACACACACACACACACACACACACACACACACACACACACACACCAACATCTCACTCCCTCACACACACACACACACACACACATCCACCAACACCTCAACTCCCTCACACACACACACACAACACACACACACACACACACACTAACACCTCAACTCCCTCCCAGACACACACACACACACACACACACACACCTCTCAACTCCCTCCCAGACACACACACACACACACACACACACCTCAACTCCCTGCCAGACACACACACACACACACACACACACACACGCACATACACACAGCCTGTTCACCTCTCCTCCTCCTTCCCGCGGACAGAGACAGGTCGTGTGTCAGCTGCACGGTCACTGTCATGGTGTACTCCGCCCTCCGCTCCCTGTCCAGGGACCTCTGGCAGTACACCTGTCCCGTGCCGGCCACTATGCTGAACACACCTGCACACCGCGAACACACGTGACACCTGCTGTTGATTGACTGGTTGATAGGGAAACTTACCACATTGCACCTATCATTGTCAGAGAGGGCTTTTGATTGATTGGGAAACATACATTGCCTTGGTCAGAGAGTGTTTTTGATTGATTGATTGATTGATTGGTAGGGAAACTTACACTGCCTTGGTCAGAGAGTGCTTTTGATTGACTGATACCCCCGAAAACGCAGTATGGCTGCCAACATGGCAGGGTAAAAACGGTCATACACGTAGAAGCCCACTCGTGTACATACGAGTGAACGCAGGAGTTGCAGCCCACGGAAGAGAAGACGACGACGAAGACTGACTGATAGTGAAACTTACATTGCACCTATCCTTGGTCAGAGAGTGCTTTTGACTGATCGATAGGGGAACTTACATAGCCCATGTCCTCGGTCACATTCTCCTTCCACCCGTCCTTTTGTTTGTTTGTTTCGTGTGCTTTTGTTTTTTGTTGTTGTTTTTTGTTTGTTGTTGGTTTTTTTTACTCTGCTCTCAAATTCCATCAACTTTTCTCTCTCTCTCTTGTTTTTCCACATGCATTCTCTCCACCCGTCCTACTGTTGTTTTGTTTGATTTTTGTGTTTTTGATTTCGTTATTTTACTCTGCTCTCAGACCCCACCCAACCGCCACTCCCTCCCCATTCTCTCTCTCTCTCTCTCTCTCTCTCTCTCTCTCTCTCTCCCACGAATACTACATGATCAACTGTCATTGATACATTGTCAAGATGTATCAATATAAATCTGCATTTGAAATTTGTCATTTTGTCATGGCTCCAGGCACGACTTGGTGAGGACAGCGTCATTCATCAGACTGACTGACACTGTGAAAAGAAGAAGAAGAAGAAGAAGAAGAAGAAGAAGAAGAAGAAGATGATGATGATGATGATGATGATGATGATGATGAAGAAGAAGAAGAAGAAGAAGAAGAAGATGATGATGATGATAATGATGATGATGATGATGAAAAAGAAGAAGAAGAAGATGATGATAATGAAGAAGAAGAAGAAGAAAAAGAAGAATGACCTTTATTGGAACAAACCATTTCACTCCAAGACCCTCCCGCACACACCTGCAATGTCCTGGCCGTGCAGCCGATATGTGACGGGCACACCCGCTCCCTCGGCGTTGCTGTTGATGTCCAGAAGCAGGAAGGGGGGTGGCTGGTTCTCGGGTACCACGGCTGCGTACCGCTCCTGCTCCAGCTTCACTGAGGTCACTATCACCGTCAGCTGCGAAAACATCAACCAGTGTGTGTGTGTGTGTGTGTGTGTGTGTGTGTGTGTGTGTGTGTGTGTGTGTGTGTGTGCGTGCGTGCGTGCGTGTGTTCGCGCGCCTGAGCATGTATTCAAATGCTAATTCGGATAAACGTACTCAAACCGTCTTTTTCAGTTCATTTTATTCTTCATTGTACTTAATGGATCATTATCCTTTTCCGTAATAGAGAAAGATGCACACCAAATTAACTGGGAAAGATGCGCACCATTTACACTTTATTTCTATCTTCATCACTTGCTTAAATGAGGATGAATCTTATGAACGATCACTGTTTACTGCGAGAAGTGCACTCTCAATATAATGGACTAATATTGATCAGCATTTACCTTGTTCTCAAGATGTGGAGTTGGTTTACTGTGACCTACACACTGTATACATTTGGTGTTCGTTACTCTCGTTATATGTAGTGATTATCGTGCCGTACACACTCAGTACATGTAACTGGTGTTCGTTATTGTCGTTATGTGTAGTGTTTATCGTGTCCTTCACTCTCAGTACATGTAACAGGTGTTCGTTATTGTCGTTAAGTGTAGTGGTTATACATGTAACAGGTGTTCGTTATTGTCGTTAAGTGTAGTGGTTATACATGTAACTGGTGTTCGTTATTGTCGTTAAGTGTAGTGGTTATACATGTAACTGGTGTTCGTTATTGTCGTTAAGTGTAGTGGTTATACATGTAACTGGTGTTCGTTATTGTCGTTAAGTGTAGTGGTTATACATTTAACTGGTGTTCGTTATTGGCGTTAAGTGTAGCGGTTATACATGTAACTGGTGTTCGTTATTGTCGTTAAGTGTAGTGGTTATACATGTAACTGGTGTTCGTTATTGTCGTTAAGTGTAGTGGTTATACATGTAACTGGTGTTCGTTATTGTCGTTAAGTGTAGTGGTTATACATGTAACTGGTGTTCGTTATTGTCGTTAAGTGTAGTGGTTATACATTTAACTGGTGTTCGTTATTGGCGTTAAGTGTAGCGGTTACACATGTAACTGGTGTTCGTTACTGTCGTTAAGTGTAGTGGTTATACATTTAACTGGTGTTCGTTATTGGCGTTAAGTGTAGTGGTTATACATGTAACTGGTGTTCGTTATTGTCGTTAAGTGTAGTGGTTATACATGTAACTGGTGTTCGTTATTGTCGTTAAGTGTAGTGGTTATACATGTAACTGGTGTTCGTTTTCGTCGTTATATGTAGTGGTTATCGTGCCGTACAATCTCAATACATTTAACTGGTGTTTCCTAATTGTCGTTAAGTGTAGTAGTTATTTACACTTAACTGGTGTTGTAGTTATTTACACTTAACTGGTGTTGTAGTTATTTACACTTAACTGGTGTTTGCTATGTGAAGTGGTTATCGTGCCCTACACTCTCAATACATTCAATTGGTGTTCGTTATTGTCGTTACGTGTGGTGGTTACCGTGCCGTCCGAGTAGTACTGCGGGTATTCCAGGTTGACCACCCGGATGGTCAGGTGGTAGGTGGTGGTCTTAGTCAGCTCTCTGGTCACTGTCAGGTCACCGCTGTCCTTGTCCATGGTGAAAACATCGTCCTCGTTCCCCCCTGGTGCACACACCGTGCGATGGTTAGCTCTGCGCGCGCGCGCGTGTGTGTATGTGTGTGTGTGAGAGAGACAGAGAAGAGAGAGAGAGAGAGAGAGTGTGTGTGTGTTTGTGTGTGTGTGTGACAGAGGGCGGAAAAGAGAGAGAGAGAATGGAAGATCACGTGAGCATGCGGGAGAATGAGATAGACATCCAACCAGAGCGAGTGAAAAAACCAAGAGGGGTTGAGGGGCTGGGGGGAGGGGGGTAAGTTATAAGAACATATGTGTTTATCTCAGGACACACCACGCCTCCCCACTAACCACCCACACAAAACACATAAAACAATAACCGCAAAATAACCGGACAATACAAATGAAATAAACAATCAAGCATCAACTGCTGCTGCAATCACCCGTGGTTGTGTTACTTCCACCACCACCGTCACCATCAACAACAGTAATAAACAAAAGCGGCGATGAAAAAAGAATGAGAAGCAGGAGAAGACAAAGGAAGAGGAGTGGAGAAGAAGAATAAGATTCTTCTTCTTCTTCATTCGTGGGCTGCAACTCCCACGATCACTCGTATGTACACGAGTGGGCTTTTACGTGTATGACCGTTTTTACCCCGCCATGTAGGCAGCCATACTCCGTTTTCGGGGGTGTGCATGCTGGGTATGTTCTTGTTTCCATAACCCACCGAACGTAGACATGGATTACAGGATCTTTAACGTGCGTATTTGATCTTCTGCTTGCGTATACACAAGAAGGGGGTTCAGGCACTAGCAGGTCTGCACATATGTTGACCTGGGAGATCATAAAAATCTCCACCCTTCACCCACCAGGCGCCGTCACCGTGATTCGAACCCGGGACCCTCAGATTGACAGTCCAACGCTTTAACCACTCGGCTATTCCGCCCGTCGAAGAAGAAGATGAAGAAGAAGAAGTTTCAGTTTCACTTTCAGTTTCAAGAACGTGTCAGTGCGTGCGGACAGATGCAAACACGCTACACCACAGCTGCTGTTAAAATGAAGTAGAAGAAGAAGAAGTAGAAGAAGAAAAAGAAGAAGAAGTAGAAGAAAAAGAAGAATGCAACAACTCAAAAGAAGATCAGCAACATCAGCAGCATCAACATGAATACCACCACCACCATCAACAACAACAATAACAACAAAACTACCGCCACCAATAACAACATCAACACCACCACCACCGCCACCACCACCAACAATAACAACATCAACACCACCACCACCGCCACTACCACCACCACCAACAATAACAACAACATCAACACCACCATCACCACCAACACCAACAATAACAACAACACTACCGTCACCAATAACAACAGCACTACCACCATGACCACCACCACCACAGCCACCACCACCACCACCAACAATAACAACAACATCAACACCACCACCACCACCACCAATAACAACAGCACTACCGCCACCAATAACAACATCAACACCACCATCACCACCACCACCAACAACAAGTACACAAGCCCACTTACCAACAATGGAGAAGTTATAAGAGCCGAACCCTCCGGACACGTTGACGGGTAGCAGGGTGCCGGCAGGGGTACCCAGCACCAAACCCACCGTGCTGGGCTGCAGGAGCACCCGGGGTAGCACGAGGGACAGGTCGTTGACCAGGATTCGAACCCGGGCCGTGGCGTTCAGCGCCGGGGAGCCCAGGTCGTGTGCGTCCACCGTCAGGTCGAAGGTCCGCTCCGTGCTGTAGTGCAGAGCGCGGGACGTGTAGATCACCCCGGCTGCCGTCACACACCGCACGTCACGGGGGGTCAGTGACTTCATCATGATCACATGCCGGTGTGACGTCTCAAATGCCCCGCCCCTCCCGCCCCTTCCGTAGGTCCCCTTCTTCAATGAATTTATACAAGGCCTTTTCTTTATTTATTTTATAAACGTCTTGAAGTTGTCGGAAAATGTGTTTTCAGTTGTGAATGCATTTCCTTTCTTATTAAAAAAAAAAAAATCGTTTAGCACTTCAAAATTATTCTCTTATAAAACTAGCCAGTGATGTGATACATAGTCCGATAGGCTACTAACGGTGAACTGATCCTCTCTCTCTCTGTCTCTCTCTGTCGCTCTTCCCCTCCTCACTATGTACGTCTTTCTCTCTCTTCTACCCCTTATTTTTTCTTCATTAAAAAAACAATCAGACTACTTCACCTGTCGACGCTGTGCTACGCCCGACAGACAGACAGAGAGGCAGACAGACCAACAGACAGACAGGCAGACAGACAGACAGACAGGGAGGCAGACAGACAGAGAGGCAGACAGACAGACAGAGAGGCAGACAGACAGACAGAGAGGCAGATGGAGAGGCAGACAAACAGACAGAAAGGCAGACAGACAAACAGACAGAGAGACAGACAGACAGACAGAGAGGCAGACAGATGGAGAGGCAGACAGACAAACAGACAGAGAGGCAGACAGACAGAGAAGCAGACAGACAGAGAAGCGGACACTGGCGCACTGCTCACAGAACTCGTTGATGTAGAAAGGCAGGGAGGTGAGATCGGTAGAGCCGTCAGACATCAGCTCATAGAGCACCTGTCCGTTCAGACCCGTGTCCGCGTCCGTCGCCGTCACGTTCTTCACCTGCACACCACACCCTGTCGTGTCACACCTGTCTCTGTGTGAAATTCGGTTTGCTCTCCCCAGGGAGAGCGCGTCGCTATACTAAAGCGCCACCCTTTTTTTTTTTTTTTTTTCCCCCTGCGTGCAGTTTTATTTGTTTTTCCTATCGAAGTGGTTTTTTTTCTGTAGAATTTTGCCAGGAATAAACCCTTTTGTTGCCGTGGGTTCTTTTACGTGCGTTAAGTGCATGCTGCACACGGGACCTCGGTTTATCGTCTCATCCGAATTACTAGCGTCCAGACCACCACCCAAGGTCTAGTGGAGGGGGAGAAAATATCGGCGGTTGAGCCGTGGTTCGAACCAGCGCGCTCAGAATTCTCTCGCTTCCTTGGCGGACGCGTTACCTCTAGGCCATCACTCCACTCCACTCCACTGTTGTGGTTGTTGTTGTTGTTGTTGATGAGGATGATGTTGTTGTTGGAGTAGAAGGACTAGTAGCAGAAGTAATAGTAGAGTCGTCGTCGTCGTTGTTGTCGTCGACGTCGTCGTAGTGGTAGTAGTTGCAGCAGTAGATGTTGTAGAGGTGGTGGTGGTGGTCTTCTTCTTCTTCTATTAAATATTATCATTATTATTAGTAGTTCTCTTTCATGTATTTATCTATGATTTATTTATTTATTTACCTATTTCCTTTTATTTTATCTATTTATTTATTTATTAATTTTTTTTTGTTCCTTTGTTTGTTTCGTTTTGTTGATATATTTTATTTTATTTTTATTTTTTTAAATTAATTAATTAATTATTTTTTATCTATTTTATTTATTTATTTATTTAATTTTTTTTTCTCAAGGCCTGACTAAGCGCGTTGGTTTACGCTACTGGTCAGGCATCTGCTTGGCAGATGTAGTGTAGCGTATATGGATTTGTCCGAACACAGTGACGCCTCTTGAAGATACTGATACTGATACTGATACTTCTTCTGTGCTGTGGGCTGCAACTCCCATGTTCAACTGTATGTATGGGTGGGCTTTCACATGTTTAGCTGTTTTTACACCGCCTTGTAAGCAGCCATACCCGTTTTATCGGGGGTGTGCATGCTGGGTGTGGTTTTGTTTCCATAACCCACCGAACGCTGACACGGATGGATTACATGATCTTTAACGTGCGTGTATTTTCTGAATGCGTGTACTTAAAACGGGCCTTCATTAGCAGGCCTGCACATAACTCGACCTGAGATATCCGAAGAATCTGCACCCGTAACCCCCCAGGTGCGCATAAACTGGGGATCGAACTCAGGAAACTCGGACGAGAATCCAGAGCGAACACGCGTGACGCTTTCGGAATGCAGTTTTGTGCGTGCGTTCATATGTGTGTGCGTGCGTGCGTATGTTTGTACGTGTGTGTGCATATACGTACGTGTATATGTGTGCGTACGTGTGTGTGTGTGTGTGTGTGTGTATGTGTACACGTGTGTACATGTGTCTGCGTGTGTGCGAGCAAGTATATGTGCGTGTCAAGCGCGTGTTATTATGGTTTTAATAGGTTTGACAGGTTTGGAATGGCCATCAAATAAACTGGAAAACGATCATTCTTATAACACACACACACACACACACACACACACACACACACACACACACACACTCTCTCTCTCTCTCTCTCTCTCTCTTTCTCACCAGAGTGGCTGCAGGTGCCTTCTCATCCAAGTAGCCCACGTAGAGTTGCTCAGAAAACTGAGGGGCGTTGTCGTTGACATCCATCACTGTGATATGAACAAGTGCCCGCGAGCTTCTGGAGGGAGACCCTCTGTCACGAGCCTGCACACATACAGGAAAATGTGTTTGAAACTAATGAGTTCGTCATAAGCAAGGTACTTGTTTTGGAAGTACTCCAACCTTTACAAAGGCATTTCAGTTTTCAGTTTCAGTTTCAGTTTCAAGGAGGTGTCACAGCATGCGAACTGACCCATACGCGCTACACCTGCTGTAACATAAAAAAATAGAGGCAGCTGATGCTGGACCTTCGTATAAACCCAATGCGCAGACCAAGCCTTGAGATCCTATTCTACGTTTGTGAAAAACATTGGAATAGAAATGAAAAAAATAAAACAATCAGACAAAATGAAAAAAAACAACCGTAAATACATGTACAATGAAATATAGCGAGGGAACGAAAGGCAGACGGCAAACGAAGAGCAAGGCAAGTCTGAAGGAAATGACAGAGGAATGGACACACACTGAGCTTTCGGAACACAGCCGGACTTGAACCACACCTGACGGAGAGAATATGTGTGTGTGTGTGTGTGTGTGTGTGTGTGTGTGTGTGTGTGTGTGTGTGTGTGTGTGTGTGTGTGTGTGTGTGTGTGTGTGTGTGTGTGAGTGTGTGTGTGTGTGTGTGTGTGTGTGTGTGTGTGTGTGTGTGTGTGTGTGTGTGTGTGTGCAATGGAAGGCGACACAACACAGAACTAAATATGAAGCAGGTACCCTGCGTTAAAGCTAAGACAGAACTGATATCTTATAGAGGTTACTTTCAATAAAAATGATAACGAAATTATGAAAAGATTAGTTTCGAATTAATGTTTCATCTCTGTGTGTGTGTGTGTGTGTGTGTGTGTGTGTGTGTGTGTGTGTGTGTGTGTGTGTGTTGTGTGTGTGTTGTGTGTGTGTGTGTGAGAGACAGACAAGGGAAGATAGAATGTGTGTACGTGTGTGTATGTGTGTGTATGTGTGTGTATGTGTGTGTGTGTGTGTGTGTGTGTGTGTGTGTGTGTCGTCCTGTGTGTGCGTGTGCTATCAGACTTTTATGTCACTGAAAGTTTGTAAGTTTCCATGATTGCTGACACAAAAAAGGAATAAAAAGAAAGAAACGAAAGAACCAGTCAAACTCAAACCTCCCCAAACCACTGCCCTGTCAATGATCGACAGTGACAAATTCTGGATCACACACACACACACACACACACAAACACGCGCAAACAAAAAACATAGTGACGTATACTGCATAAGATACATACACACACAAACGCGCGCACCTACACACACCTACACACACACATATGCACACAAAAACACACAAATAAAAAAACAACAACAAAAAAACAATGTGACAAATGCTGAAGAAGACACACACACACACACACACTCTCTCTCTCTCTCTCTCGCCCCCACGCCCACACCCTGATCACACAGCAGACAGCACGTGCTGACTGACCTCCACGTGGAGAGTGTAGGACGACCTGGTCTCCCGGTCCAGCGACTGGTTGAGCCACAGTCGCCCCGTGGTGCCGTTCAGGCCAAACACACCATCTGCGTTCAAACCTTCTTCACATCAGTGGACACAGCGTGAGGATGAACTGATATCCAGTGGGTGAGTGTGTGTGTGTGTGTGTGTGTGTGTGTGTGTGTGTGTGTGTGTGTGTGTGTGTGTGTGTGAGTAAGAGAGAAAGAGAGAGGGGAGAGAGAGAGAGAGAGAGAGAGAGTGTGTGTAAGTGTGTGTTTGTGTGTATACGTGCGTACGTGTGCGTGTACGTGTGTGTGTGTGAGTGAGTGAGTGTGGGTGTGTGTTTGTTGTGGTTGGTGTGTGTGTGTGTGTGTGTGTGTGTGTGTGTGTGTGTGTGTGTGTCTGTGTACGTGTGCGTGTGCGTGTGCGTGCGTTTCCTATGTGGTTGCCCCGAAAACAGAAAAATTGCGGCTTGTGCGGCGGTTTAAAAACGGCTACAGATACAGACAGAAGCAGAGAGAGAAACATAGAAAGCGAGGGGTGGGGATGACAAAAATCAACACGAACACACAGTTCACGAGACAGATAACTGGTTTCTCTTAACAAAGAGGAAGTGAATGTGTGCACAGATATTTGCCTCTATTCATATGTATTTCGCTGTGCATCAACCCATATTGCTATCATAGTAACTAATATTTTGCCACCGATATGTATATTAACCAACCAGCAACAACGAAAAACAACCAAAACACGCGGCATATGAAACAGGCATTTATTCGTGTGGTTGTATGTAATTTTTTTTTTAATCTTAAGATTCTCATGTAATGTGTCTTGAACATTACTGTTTTTAATGGAAGCCACAATAGGAATGATCTTTGAAAAAATATCTTAATTTCATCATCATCATAATAATCATCGTCATAATGATCATCGTCATCATCATCATTATGATTAGATGTAGTTGTATTGGTATTAGTATCATTATTATTATGATTAGCAGCACCAGCACCAGCACCAGCACCAGCAGTAGTAGTAGTAGTAGTAGTAGTAGTAGAAGAAGAAGTATTCAGCCTCACCGAAAGATTTGCCGAGAAAAGAGAAGGTGACGTCTCCGTTGAGTCCGGTGTCGTCATCAGTGGCCACAAACGTCATCAGGGTGGTGCTGTTGACGTTTTCGGGGACCACGAGGTCATAGCGTGCACCGCCAGAGAACTTGGGAGAGTTGTCATTCTCGTCCAACACTTGTACAACCACCTGAAACATTCATGCACACGACCCCCACCACTGTATGACAAAAGAACAGCTAAAATCATATTATGAACGAAACGGGTCCATCATTCTCCCCGAGGGAGAATGGTTGTTCAGTTATAAGCATTGGACAGGAACCGATGGAGAAAGTTGTGCCGGGTTGTATGAGGCGTTCTGTGCAGCGCTAAACTTACTTAGCGATAAGAATGTTCCTAAGTATATGGAATTTACCGTGAGGTTTGGAACATTCTTAACTATAAGCAAATTTAGCGCTGCCATGTTCGCTCATGCAACTCACCCCCTGGTATGGACAATTTCCGCGGTAACCCTCCATTGGGCTATGGGATAGGTAAAGGTGAACGAGATTAACAGCAGCAGCAGTAGCAGCAGCAGTAGTAGTAGTAGTAGTAGTGCTGTTGTTTTTAATGCTGGTTCTTACCATCATCATAATATTGTTTTCACAGAGAATATAATTTATGTCAAAGGTACGGCAGAAATAGACGTGCAACTAATATTAACAACCAAACACTGTCTGGCTTTTGAGGGATTTTTTTGTTTTCATTTTGAAATATTTAAATATAGGATAAACAAAACGTATAAATACACATGTATGAAGGAAAAAAACCCACGGCACACTCACACTCATCATGATACCTTCATGATTAAGCAGAATTCCAAAGAACAATGTACTTCGATAAGAAAATAAATGAGGCAGAAAAATGTGGCGCTTGGCTAAGGCTATGGATACGCGTTCCTCCCATGACAGCTGTCTGAATCATGTAATGCAATGCAATGCAGTGCAATGTAAAACAGTACAGTGAAGTGAAGCACAGTATGTCTACAGTACGGTACAGCAATACAAACACAATACAGTACATCAGAGAACAGTACCGTACAAAATAGCACAGTACAACATAGTACAATACAGTGCAATACAAAGCAACAAGCTCCATGGAATACAACGCAACGCAAAGTAATACACAGCAGAGAAATGCAATGCCGCGCAGAACAATACAGCACGTCACAATACAATACAAGACAGCTGTGACCTGGTATATCAGACGGTATCACAAACTCATACGACACTACTAAGACACCCAGAACTCACCACAGCCGTAGCGGTTTCCGAGCTTCCCGAAGATGCCCAGGCCAACACAATGAAGGTGTACTGGTCTTTCGTCTCTCTGTCCAACTCCCTCACGGTGGAAATGTTGCCCTGTGACACAGATCACATTACATGACATTCATGAACCACTAATGAAAATAAAAATGACATTACATTCCGAGATCGTACAAAATGGCCCGTGTTGAAAATACTGTCACAAGTCTGCGACAATCTCATTTTGACGGGATGTTTTTTTGTTGTTTTTTTTTAACGCGACTGACAACTACGAGAACATGCATTATCAGAATGTTTATTCTAGGCCGAGTACCTTCTTTTCTTTTAAAGAAAGTTATTTCTCGTTTTGTTTCTCGGTCATCTGTCATCAAATATGTGGGACTGACAATGAAAAAAATGATTTCTTCTTCTCGTTTGTCAAATGGACACCCCAGTCAAAAAGTGATTTAAATATTATGAGAAAATGGATGATGCCGTCCAAAAATAGCGAGGTTACTGTTGAGAAACATCCATTCACGACTGCCACCGCTAAAAAAACGGAAAAATTGTGCAGGACAGAACAGAATCCAAGGTACCGCGAGGGATGCTGAGACTGACTGAATCAAGGACAGGGAGGGATGCTGAGATTGACTGAATCAAGGACAGATGACAAAATCATCAATATCGTGGAATATATTCGCTATCTCCTGTTACAGTCGCACTATAACTCAATCCTCAACTGCATTCGACACGTCTATCGGGCGAACAGCTATGTCCCTTGACGTTTGCAAGTGAATGTATGCTATAATTTTGCCAAATATACCTCTGATTGACCGTGCTGTCATTCGTTTACATCCGTACACCAACACACAAAGCGTTATACTATGTCAATGACAATGGGTAAGAGAAAAATAATTCTTTTCAAAACATGACCATGAGATTTTCACCTTGACATTACACAAGAAAACTGGAGAAAGAAAAACATTTTCTCACAATATCACCGTCGCGTCGCGTCGTGATATTTTTGTGACAATTTACTTTACCCACATTACTCCGAACTCTTCAACAAAATACAACGACCATCCCCCTAGCCCCCCACAAAAAAACCCCAACAAAAAACAACAGAAAAAACGAAATTCATGTGAGGAATAAGTTAAGTAAAAACAACAAAAACACACAAACAAACAAACGAACGTAAATTAACAGATTTAGTCGTGTGAAAATTCTGCTAACAGCTTTAAATCATAGCATTTTACAACATACCGTGCGGTCAACGATGAAATCCGATGTAGACTGCTGAGAATAGTCCATCGGTCCCACACCGTCCTGTGCTGTTGCTTCCACGTGCCCGATCACTGTTCATGACAGAAAGGAAAACATACAACACTGCTTGTCAGCCACTGGTCGTGGAAAAAAAGGGGTAACAATAACTAATGGCAAAATATATCAATGATGACAGTTTGACAGTTCAATACCAAAAAATAAAATTTGATCACTTCAAAATCATTCACAATCACGTTTTTCCTTCCCCTTCGAGGACACAAACAACTTTGTTGGAAAAGAAATCTTTGCGGGGGTAAGCAAACAACAAACATGCCCAGAGCGTAAAACGATGGAATATGCCGTGTGTGGAAATAAGACACTTGTATTCATTATTGCTAATAATATTGTCAGTGCTATCTTATTACACTGTTAGGTACCCAATCTGTAAAAAAGTGACTTCATACAAAATCTCTATGCGAAAACTTCAGACTTGCTACTTTTCATTTCGTTTTGCCTTTCGAAAAGGGCTATGTTGAGGTTGCTAATGTTGCAAACTTTGCCTGGTATTGGTAATTGAAAATAAAACAAGAAAATGAGCCCATGAACACATACTCAGAGTCGCGTTACGTTGCGTTGTATTACATTGTGTTGTATTATACCGTGTTGTATTATGCTGTGTTGTGTTGCATTGCACTTCATTGCTTTGCACTGTACTGTACTACGGCCAACAACAGAAAATATTAACCTTTGTCGCTGAAACAGACAAACTCGTTACACTCTCCTCAACTTCGTCAAAATTAACCTAATGTCAACGTCACGCGTATAAAACTGACGCGCCACACCACCGACCAAGCCATTACCCAGTACTTAATCATAATTGGACCTTCATTGACCCGTCCGTTTTTCAAAACCCCCGACTCCCCTCGAGCAACGCAACCTTCACTGAGCCAAGTCCCAAGCCCTAAACGTCATGACCCTCAAGACGTCATCCAACTTATCGTTTACACTCAACTCTGACGATAACATTAGAATGTGAAAATTAGCACTACAGTCAGTCGTGTCCGACTATGACCATTAGAACAGCAGAGGAGGCAATTGCTGTTCCGACTATTTGGGCTAGAATGTTATCATAGTGGAGACTGTCTTGCCCAAGTTACATCCCCACTCTCAAGGCCAAGAGATTTCAGGACGGTCGGCGTTGGGATGGTTCCCAAAGGCCAACTAGCTCACAAAGCTGCAGCACTGAGAGCCAGTGCAGTCTCGCCTCCTTGTCTGAGAGTCACAGTCCTTCACAAAAGACTAAGTTGTAAACGATTTCCCATTGCAATGGAGAAACCACTGATAATACAGCTCTCACTTTGCTGTTGGCCCCTGTAAACTTAGGTCAATGTGCACTGCAAACTGTCTGCAATCACCAGTATATGTGACGGGAACACTGAACGAAATCCCTCCTCCTCAACTCCACACTGACCTGTGGGAGACCGGTTCTCGCGGACAGAGAAGTGGTACACAGGGCTGGGGAAGGCGGGGGTGGTGGGGGACAGCGCCTGCACGGTCAGCACCACGTGCACACTGCTGTTCCGGGGCCTGGCGCCCCCGTCCTGAGCCCTCACCAAGGCTCGGTACGTGGCGTTGTTCTCCAGCACGCCCCTGCCGGTCAGCGCCGCCTTGTCCAGCGCCCGGGCCAGGGTCAGCACGCGCGTGGTGGCCGAGGTGTGGTTGAGGGCCAGAAGGCCGTCCACGTCCTGCTCCAGAGAGAGCGTCACCTGCCCCCCTTCACCGTCGTCCGAGTCTCGCCACGTGAGGGCTGCCAGGAAGGTGCCTGCAGAGTTGTAGGGGGGTAAGGGGTGGGGGAGGGGTGTGCGGCAATTAGAGAGCTTTCTGGCGGTGCTGGCTCGTTGTTGAGTTAACTAATCGGGTGAATCGTTTCCCTACTAGTAGTCCGCGTTGTTGGCGTTTTCTTGTTGTTGCTGTTGTATTGTTGTTGCTGCTGTTCTTAATCTTAATTATTTTTATACAATACAGCAACACAATGCAATCCAATAACTCATCCTAGCCCATGTGTACACTGAAATATAAAAGCAAGATAATATATATATATATATATATATATATATATATATATACAAGTAAAATACATACATTTTCCAAATCGAAAGGAAAAAAAACACACCAAAAAACGAACACCCCCAAAATTCCATTTTCAATAGATACATGCAGAGACACAGACACAGACACACACGCACGCACACACACAAACATGCGAATACACACAGGCATAAAATATGCTTAAATATGCATGGCGAAATCACGATGCTATATTTCAAAGCCATATGGGTAATATTTGAACATTTTTAATTTGTGTTTTCGATTCACTATAAAATGACATGAGTTGTATGCATGCGTGTGAACATATATAGCCTATTGATGTGTGTGTGTGTGCGCGCACGCATACGTGCTCGTGAGCGAGCGAACGCAAACATTCATACCTTCGGGATCTTTGTCGAACGCTCTGACTTCGATGTCCGAGCCGCATTGCTGCAGGCGCGGGATCTGACAGACGAGCGGAGTGTCCTCGTTGTCCCCCAGCACCTCCACCCTCACGCGCTGTGACGCCACACAGGGCGGTGTCCCGTCGTCTCGTGCCCACACGGTGAAGAAGAAGGAGTGCTGGTCGTCCTTCTCCCTGTCCAGTCTCTGCCTGGTGCTCAGCGCCCCGTCCTCACTGACAGCCAGGTAACGACCGGCACCTGCACAGACGGGTTTCGGTTTCTCAGGGAGGCCTCACTGCGTTCGGACAAATCCATATACGCTACACCACATCTGCTAGGCAGATTCTTGAGCAGCAGCATAACCCAATGCGCTTAGTCAGGCCTTGAGTGTATGCATATTTTTTTTTGCGTACCTATCCGAGTGGATTTTTTCTACAGAATTTTGCCAGAGGACAACACTCTCGTTGCCATGGGTTCTTTTTCAGTGCGCCAAGTGCGTGCTGTACACGGGACTTCGGTTTATAGTTTCATCCGCACGACTGGACGTTCAGTTCGATTTTCCGGTCAAACTTGGGGAAAAGGGCGAGAGCGGGATTCAAACCCTGACCCTCACGGACTCTGTATTGGCAGACGAGCGTCTTAACCATTCTGCCACATTCCTCCTTCACGGGAAGTCGGATCAGCCTGAGAACAGGAAGTGTTATCTATATAGACCTACTTGTTCTCAGGATCAGCTGATTAATAACTCGTTTATGATGTTTGTCAATACTTTAAAGTGAGCGGGGGCATTATGGATTTTGGTACCCCACGTATCTCTTTTTTACTTTTTATTTTTTGTTTTTCGTTGTCCTTAATACTAATGTTGCCTATATGAAAAAAAA
Source organism: Babylonia areolata (assembly GCF_041734735.1). Taxonomy (NCBI): domain Eukaryota; kingdom Metazoa; phylum Mollusca; class Gastropoda; order Neogastropoda; family Buccinidae; genus Babylonia; species Babylonia areolata. Next base: position 12,206,281 of record NC_134876.1, on the reverse strand, counting down.
AAAAATCACCAGGACTCGGATTCGTATTTTGATCTAAATGCCTGGTGATAGAATTATTACATTTGCATACAAATCAGATCCATTCTCATACAGAATGATTTTGTGTAATGGTTAATGTGTGTTTTCGTTGAAAGCAAGAACGCCGCCATGTAAAACCCCGATTTCCATTTCTTCCCCACTTTTGTTTCGTTCCTGCTTGAGAAAAACATGAACCTTGACTTACTTGTGTCGTTGATGAACAGGGTGACGTCAGCGTTACTACCGGCGTCTCTGTCTGTGACGTTGAAGGTGTATATGACGTGAGGCTCCTGATTTTCTGTCACATTCAACGTCAGAGGGTCGCGCGCGGCAAAGTTCGGACAGTTGTCGTTCACATCATCCACTGTGATATTGGCCTGAAAAAGGATATTTACCTGGAATGTTACACTGGCTGTTTATCGGCACATTGCTTCCGACAATATATCCACTTTGCACAAGATGGTTAACCATATGACAAGTTGTACACAGGTAAGCGTAAGATTCAACAGGATAATGTTTCCGCTACCCGAAGGTTTTTAACTCTCTCCATACGAACGGCGAAAGAGACGACGTTAACAGCGTTTCACCCCAGTTACCATCATCAAAATATTGCAAGCGGAACGCTCTTATACTGAGGAGGTGAATGTTGACAAAGAATACCACACTTCTGACGACGGAAGCTAAAGGTTGGGTCATTCAGACACCCACTGGACATCCGAGGGGTCTGTGTAGAGGAGAAGAGAGGACTGGCCGTACTGAGTGAGTTAATACAATAAAACAGACATGCACATTACATACGGCTGACAAACTTGGCCTTTACACGCGAAATCGTATGTTCGAAATTCTGATAAATTCGTTTCTGCTTTTTCAAATCTATATGTAGGCCATATGCTGTGAGAGCGAGGGAAGGACAGACTGGCAGACACACAGAAATGGAAGTGAACATACCGTCGCATATCCCCAAAATTGTCCATCGGACACGCCGAGGTCCAGGACATAATTGTTCTGTGTTTCCCTGTCCAGTTTACCTGCCACCTTGAGGTTACCTGAAACATCCAAAAGATGTGGATGTCTTCATTCTGGAGTCCACATACACACTATCATACACACACACACACACAAGGAAAGAAAGAGTCAAAGAAAGAGAAAGATGGGGGATTAGATCCTACCCCATCCTTAGCTTCATCCTGTTCCTCAACCCGCCACCATCATCCTCAATGCACAGACATCTATTAAACAACATCCGCCCATCCAGTCCAACCCCCTCCACCTTCAACCCTTCCCCTCCCCAGCCCTTACAGCTATTCCCCTCTGACCCCTTCCTCACTCCCCCCATGCAAACACACACACACACAGACAGGCACACACACACACACGCCTAACACACACACACACACCTAACACAAACACACACAAATACACACATACACAAACACACACACCTAACACACACACATATACCTAACACACACAAACTACACACACACCTAACACACACGCCTAACACACACACATACACACCTAACACACACGCACACACACACACACCTAACACACACACACACATCCACACCCACCCACACATCCACACACACCCATCCCACACACACACACACCACCTAACACACACACAAAACCGCACCCACCCACCACCCACTCCCACCCAACCCCCCCCCCCACACACACACCCAAAGCCCTACCATACACGGGGTCCAGAAAGAAACTACCACTCTGGTCTCCGGGTGGCTGGAGATGGAAGGTGAGCGGGGCGGTGACGTTGCTGTCGCTGTGGTCGTTGTCGCTGTCCGTGGCGTTCAGCGTGGCCACCAGCTGCCCCACAGAAGCGTCCTCGCTGACGTGGAAGCGGTAGTAGGTCTGGGTGAAGGCAGGCGGGTGGTCGTTGACGTTGCTCAGGCTGATGACCAGTGTGGCGCTGCCGTTTCGGCCATGGCCGTTGTCGTCCGTCGCTAACAGCTAAGAGAAGTGTGTCAAGACAAGTCAGAATGATCTTTATTGAGGGTAAAAGAATAAGCTTATACAGCTTTTTTACATCCTGCCCTCAGAAAAAAAGAAGAAAATACGAAAAAGGAAGATATGGGGCAAGTGGGGGTCGGGAATGGATGATATAAAATTAAACAATTACAAGTAACACACAAGAAATTCTGTCGAAACAGCAACAAAACCAATACGAGCATAAATAGCAAATAAATAAAGACACATGATACTGACACACTTGTGTGTGTGTGTGTGTGTGTGTGTGTGTGTGTGTGTGCGCGCGCGCGCGCGTGCGTGTGTATTTGTGCGTGCGTGTGTGCGAGCCTGAGTGCGAAGGTGAGTGTGCATATGCGTGCGTGAATGAGTGAGTGAAGGAATGTGTGCAGACATGCAAGCACACATGCACACGCACGCACGCACACATTCATGAAAATAGGCGCACGCGCGCGCACAGAAACACACACTCGCACATTTACAGACACAGACATAGAGACAGACGCAGAGACACAGACACACACACACATTCGCCCATGTATACGGGTACGCAAACACAAGCTTATTTACATGCGCAGGCTCACTTTCAGAAGAGTGGTAAAAGAAAGGGAGAGAATGTTACAGAGAAATACGCAGAGCGGAGAAAAGAAGAAGAAGAATAACCAAGTACTAGTACTACTATTACTACTACTACTATCAAACAAAATCAACAAATTCAACAACGGCACAACTTCATTAACAGCAACAACAATCAAAGTAACAAGACGAAATATGGGGAAGAAGAACAAGGAGAAGAAAAAAGGAGACAGAAAGGAAGTGGAAAAAGAAGAAGAGACAAAAACGCAACAAAATACAAACAAAAGGCACAAACAAGCTGCTGGCTCCTCACAGTCAGGGTGTATGAAGCGTTGACCTCCCTGTCCAGTCCTTCAGAGGCGTTCACCAGAGCCACGCGGACCTTGCCAGACTGGTTATCCATCCGGAATGGCACGTCAGGGAAGGACGGGTACAAGCTGAACACTACCCCATCACGCCCAAATTCACCTTCGTCGGCATCGGTCACCGAGGGAACAGGGAGCTGGACCAAAAAGACAAGGACAGTGCAGTTGCGTGGATGCACATGTACAGACATACGCACCTACGTAAGGGCACACTTATACTTACAGACTCACACACATACAACCAACCACAAACTCACGCAGGCAAACACACACACACACACACACACACACACACACACACACACACACACACACGGAAGTTTGGGTAGTTTGGGGGAAAATAATGAAGGGTGGTAGATAAAGGATTTGGAAAAGGTGGCTTGGCAGGTGGGAGGGGGGTTGAGGAAGAGGGGGGTAAAGTTTGAAGAAAGTTTTGAAGGGGAGTCCTTAGGAAAGTGGGTTTGTGGAGGGTCATGCAGGCATTACGGTGGGGGTGGGGGGTACATGGCCTCTTTGTCAGTTTTCATTAGGTGGAGAAATAAACTAGTAATTTATCATTGACCTACACTTTGCTGTCTATTACTTACAAGGTTCCAGATCATAATTATTCTTGTTACATGTGTTTCACTGCGTAATAACTTTCGAACTTTAAGATATATTATATCAAACACAAAATAACAGATCAGCTCAAAAGAAAAATTATAACCCCCACCCCTTCCCAATCCCCCGGACCAGGGGTTCCATAGAATGGGGTGGGGGTGAGGGAAAGATTCAGGACGTTACACCGGCACTGTGTGTGATGAGGAAAGGGCGGAAATCGTCTTGACATCTCCCAGGTCAACATATGTGCAGATCTGCTGTGTCTTTAATCCCCCTTCGTGCGAATACACAATCAAACGAGGGGTAAAAAGAGAAGGAGGCAATGTATTGCACGCTGTCTTGCTACATGTGTGTGACTTACGACTTGCACTGGCGTGTTGTCCGGGCTGCCCTCACTGATGACCGCCCTGTAGGTGTCACTTGACCAGCGGGGGTCGTTGTCGTTGATGTCCACAACTTTCACCACCACCGTGCACGTGGCCTGAACGACACGTGGTTTGGTTTTAAAGGATGCTAACGAAGAAGGAATGCATTTGTCCCACGTGCTACTCGAAGGCGCGCACACACCAACGCACACACACACATAATTGTGAACACACACACACACACACACACATACACACACAAACACAGGCCATAATAATGGATACACACACGCGCGCACACACATACGCAGACTGTGATACATGTGATGACGTGCTCACACTTTGAATTCTGCATGCATGCACGCAAGCACGCACACATGTACTCACACACACTCACACATATTCACACTCACTCACACACATCTCACACACACACACACACACACACACACACACACACACATATAGTGATTTCAACCTCAGTGCCACAATGCTTACGGCTTCGCATGCACATAGGCAGCGTGTGAAGAGGTGCTCACACTTTAGAGAATGCATGTATGCACGCATGCACACATGTACATACACACACAAACATAGGCTACTCACACACACACACACACACACACACACACACAGAGTGATTTCAGCCTCAGTGCCACAATGCTCACGGTAAGTGGTGACTGTCCAGCATCCACAGCAATGACCGTCAATGTCAGTGTTGGTGTCTCTTCCCTGTCCAGCTCCCTCGTCACGCTCAGCATGCCCTGGAGGAAGCAGTGGTCAGATGGCGTTGGTAACACAATAATCCAAACTCCGAGTTCTCTTTTGCCACTACGCTATTTCCAACCAGAACTGGCAAAATATATATAATCAAATACTATATGAGTGCTTTAAAGTTCGCAATCCCTAACTATGTCTTGTGGAATATCCCGCATGTGTTCACAACTTACTGCTTTTGCTTTTGAATTTTGTATTTCTTTTTATCACAACAGATTTCTCTTTGTGAAATTCGGGCTGCTCTCCCCAGGGAGAGCACGTCGCTACACCACAGCGCCACCCATTTTTTTGTATTTTTTTTCTTTCTTTTTTTTTTGTATTTTTTCCTGCGTGCAGTTTTATTTGTTTTCCTTATCGAAGTGGATTTTTCTACAGAATTTTGCCAGGGACAACACTTTTGTTGCCGTGGGTTCTTTTACGTGCGCTAAGTGCATGCTGCACACGGGACCTCGGTTTATCGTCTCATCCGAATGACTAGCGTCCAGACCACCACTCAAGGTCTAGTGGAGGGGGAGAAAATATCGGCGGCTGAACCGTGATTCAAACCAGCGCGCTCGATTCTCTCGCTTCCTATGCGGACGCGTTACCTCTATGCCATCTCTCCACATTATTATTGCTTTTATTTGTTTGTTGTGTTTAGTTTTTTGTGTCCATGATTCCTCCGGTGGGTTTTACGACAATTAAATGAGTACTGGGTTCTTGTGTGAAGCACATGAGAACGGGAAGGGACAAGTAATTCTTGATCCGACTCAGTATCATTTTGTGTGGATGGGTGACGTTAAACCAGCTGCTGAGCAGAACTGAGACTGTTGAGGATTCGGTGCTGTGTTGACGGGCGCCATAGCCGAATGGTTAAAGCGTTGGACTTTCGATCTGAGGGTCCCGGGTTCGAATCACGGTGACGGCGCCTGGTGGGTAAAGGGTGGAGATTTTTACGATCTCTCAGGTCAACATATGTGCAGACCTGCCAGTGCCTGAACCCCCTTCATGTGTATACGCAAGCACAAGATCAAATACGCACGTTAAAGATCCTGTAATCCATGTCAGCGTTCGGTGGGTTATGGAAACAAGAACATACCCAGCATGCACACCCCCGAAAGCGGAGTATGGCTGCCTACATGGCGGGGTAAAAACGGTCATACACGTAAAAAGCCCACTCGCGTATATACGAGTGAACGTGGGAGTTGAAGCCCACGAACGCAGAAGAAGAAGAAGGTGCTGTGTTCATCATCAATATTTTAAAAAAAAATTAAAAAATCGGAGTATATGTATATGTATGTATGCATCGTCACAAACTAATTTTGCTTTTGGACGAATTCTCCCCCCCCCCTCCTTCTCTTTACCTCCCCCACTCCCACCGCTCACCTAAAGATAACTTAAGGTCTCAACATTCCAAACGTGAGTTATCATTCACTTTAAACATATACCCTATACCGCCAATAAGAATTTGCATTTGTATTTGCATTTGCATTTGTATTTCTTTTTATCACAACAGATTTCTCTGTGTGAAATTCGGGCTGCTCTCCCCAGGGAGAGCGCGTCGCTATACTACAGCGCCACCCATTTTTTTTTTTTTTCCTGCGTGCACTTTTATTTGTTTTTCCTATCGAAGTGGATTTTCCTACAGAATTTTGCCAGGAACAACCCCTTTGTTGCCGTGGGTTCTTTTACGTGCGCTAAGTGCATGCTGCACACGGGACCTTGGTTTATCGTCTCATCCGAATGACTAGCGTCCAGACCACCACTCAAGGTCTAGTGGAGGGGGAGAAAATATCGGCGGCTGAGCCGTGATTCGAACCAGCGCCCTCAAATTCTATCGCTTCCTAGGCGGACGCGTTACCACAAGGCCATCACTCCCTGAATTCCAACAGCTGTACATTTCGTTCGTCATCAAAGAGCTATTACCGTCTTTCCATCCACAGTAGTCATGTTGAAGGCTTCCATCTGGTCTCCACGCAGAATGTGGTAGGTCAGAGCGGCGTTGTTGCCCAGATCACCGTCCACGGCAGTGATACTGGATTCAAAACTCAAACCGGCTGGGCCTGAAGAGACAATGACAACAGACGTCAAACATCTGTCGTTGGTGGTCACGAAACTGTCACTGGTTTTCACCTTTATTCAAAGGGTCAACATGAACATATATGGATGCTGAAGGTGAAAGAGGCGTTAACGCTATTTGTTTGCTTTTGTGTAAGTTAAATCTAAAAAACAAACACAAAAACCCAAAACCAGCAAACAATCAAACAAACGAATAAAAATCAATCAAGCAATCTTGTTTTATGAGATTCATGTTTTAAAACTAAAAAAACACAAAGCAGTGTGGTACGCTATTCAATATTATTTTCTCAATACAATATAGTGGGTTTCAAACTGAATGTGCTCTTACTAATACAATCCGGCAGGCACACAGACACAAAGAAAGAGAGAGGGAATTGGGGGAGATGGGGAGGAAGAGAGAGAGGGAGACAGACAGAGAGGCAGAGATATAGAAAAAATATGTGCGCAGTCGTGCTCAATCACGCACACGCACACACAGAGAATCATGAGATCAATCTCACGTAATATATATATATATATATATATATAATCCATCAGTGATGATCATAAGCATAAAAAGGGGCAACCTAACACTTAAAGATCAACAAATAGATTGTAAAGAAACAAACAAACAAACAAGCAAAAAAGACACAACGCATTCGCCTTCAGCCACTTGTGCGCTTTTGTGTGTGCGTGCGTGCGTGCAAATGCGTGCGTATGTGTGTATGTGTGAATGTTTGCACCGCCGCGCGCCCATTGGTAACAAGTACACTAGCTTCTACTGCTGCCGCAACTACCGTATCCTTGCTTTTGATACCTTGACAGCGACAAATATCAGAGCTTTTGCATTCATCGCATGAGCTGAAGTGAACGTGCAACCATAGCGCAAAATCATGAATGAATTCGCTCGCGCTTTCCTGAGCAAAGTAATAGTAATAGAAAATGAGTTGACCAGTTGTCAGCTTTCGCTCTGGAAATTCCGTCCTTCGCCCTGAAAATAAACCACATGTAAGATTTATCATCCATGCAAATTTAACAACAATCCTAAATATGAGAGAAAACACTAACAGTGAAGAGATGACTACATAATGCTGATAACGATGCAGTGATTTATTCAAAGCCCAAATAGGCTAATTACGAATCTATACTAAGCATTTATTCATAACATAAGTGAGAGACAGACTGACAGATAGGCAGATACCTACTGACAAATAATGGAATGAAAACCAAAAAGATTCAGGTAACAACAATAACAACAAAAACAAAACCTTGAAGGATAAAGAAATGTCAATCAGACGAGATATGAATAAACACAACAATCTGATGAAATTGTATTTCTAGTTTATGATTTTCCAAACAAAACAAACAAGAAAGGAATCTTAACAGAAAAGAGACAAAAAGACGGGAGAGCACATGGGGGATAAGAAAAAAAAGGTCTCTTAACCATTGCACAATCAAATAAAAAGTGTGAGCTGAGTATATTAGACGATGAATAATGTTCTTTACAGGTTTAGTTGCATAATCAATAATATCTATAATCCGCATTAACAACATCATGCGTTGTGGGCAACGATTCGTCAAAAACTGCTTATCAATACAACACTACACTGCACTGCACTTCACTACATTACACTACACGGATGAGACGATAAACCGAGGTCCCGTGTGCAGCATGCACTTAGCGCACGTAAAAGAACCCACGGCAACAAAAGGGTTGTTCCTGGCAAAATTCTGTAAAAAAAATCCACTTCGATAGGAAAAACAAATAAAAAAACTGAACGCAGGAAAAAATACCAAAAAAAGGGTGGCGCTGTAGTATAGCGACGCGCTCTCCTTGGGGAGAGCAGCCCGAATTTCACACAGAGAAATCTGTTGTGATAAAAAGAAATACAAATACAAATACACTACACTGCCATGAGAATAGTAAAATACAATACAGAACGGCTCCGTGATATAACCACTGCCTGGGGAACACAACAGAACCATAGATTCTACAAGATCTGATTTACTAGCTGACCGGAGACACTTGTCACTGACAAAAACAAAACAGCAACAAAAACAGCGAACTCCAGAGCAAACATACCTTCTGTGACGTGAAATACGTAAGTTGTGTTTTCAAACTGCGGCGACTCGTTTGTGTCCATGACAAAAATGTTGACCTGGGCTGTACCCTGGCGTTGGAGAACACACAGAAATCATAATGCAACTTGTCCACCTGTGTTCACAATACACTTTTTCACATACATACGCGCATACATGCTCTCTCTCTCTCTCTCTCTCTCTCTCATTTACACACACAGACAAACAAACGCACGCAGACGTCTTCTTTGTTTTGTTTATTCTGTTTTTATTGAAATTTATATTTCATTTATATTTCTATTCATGCATTAACTCTTCAATTCCCAAAAAATGAAGACAACGAAAATGGAAAATGAGCAAAGGCAGCACGCAAGATGTTTGGAGAAAACAACAGCATGCTATCAGGTCGTCCAATATCACACACCCTTCAGCTGAAAATCGTGTCAGAAAGGTATAGACCTTTAAGCTGAAAAACACGTTCCAGAAAGATATGGACCCTTTACGTGCAAGAAAAGTACACACCCTTTAGCAAAACAAAAAACAAAACAAACAAACAAACAAAACAAACACCACCCTAACATTTAAAAGATAAGTACAAGCAAAGTATAGGTCTACGGCGGTCAGGGAGTGAACCTGACAAGATGTTGAAATGTCAGCTTTCTTTCTAGGATGAACTGGCTGAGACCGACAGTCCGGCGCTACGGGTGACAATTGACTGTTAATGGTTCTGTCCAACTTACATTCCTTCCTCCAGGATCCGTTGCCGCCACTGTGAAGTGGTAGGACGATGATGTCTCACGATCCAACTTCTTACTCAGCCGAAGTATCCCCGACGGGCTGACAGCGAAGGGTACATCAGCTGTTGAAAAGGAAAAAAAGGGGAAGGTAAAGGTAAAAAAAAAATGTGTGTCGATTGTTGTAAGGTATACATGTAAGTAGTGTCCCAAAGCATGTACATATCACCGTAAGGGCTCACATTTGGACGACTACGGTTAGCGCTTATTGGGCATTCGGCAAAACACGTAAAAAAAACAATGCCTAAACATCAACATCAGTCCCATCAGTTCATGTTCTTTATAGCCTAGCTGATTACAAGGGCCATCAGAGGGTTTTCAGATCGAGTGTAAAACGAGCGTACAGTGTGGGAACCCTCAACAACACTTGAATTACTACGAACTAACCCTGACATAAAATCAAAATATTAAAATTGGAAAAAAGAAGAACCAAAAGAAAACCTCCAAAGTCCCAATCTGAACAGAAGAACAATATCAGTATGTTCAGACAATGTATAAGTAGCCCCAAGGGCAGTGTCAAGAAACGAAAGCCATGATTTTTTTTTGATAGCCCAAATGCTGCAGAAGACTGTTATTACATGCTTAACATCTGAGTTCATGACATTCCACACATACATAATCACAAACCTACAAAATGGGCACAGGCACTTTACAAGCAATATCTTTCAGAAACTGGTGATCTATGTGAATGAATATGACCCATTCGTTATACTCAAACCTTGTTTGATGGATTATCGTTTGCTCTTCTTGAGTTTGTGTGATATATTTTTACGTGGTTCTAGTTTAGTAATACGTATAACATGAAAAAGTATTTTGCACTGATTGAGAACAACGCAAATGCACAATCAACACACCAGCATTAAAAAGCTGCTTACGCCCCTCCCCATACTCTCACTCTCCTTCTTACAGATTATAACACACATCAACACACATGTGCGCCCTCGCTCTCACACACACACACACACACACACACACACACACACACACACACACACACACACACACACACAGAGGATGAAGGTGAGAATGAGAGAGGAAGTCAACGATAGATACAAACCACAACCTTACTAACAAATATACATTCCACACAACAACCACTTCCACGACACATTTCTTAAACGCTATTGCAATGAACAGGCTTCAAACAGCTCAAAGCACTGACGGTCAGAGGAGACGAGAGAGTAGCGGAGATCTTCCGTGTCTCCCTCATCCAGATCATTGGCTGTCAGCTGGGCCACGTCAAACCCTGGGTGCTGTGCCTGTTGTCGAACATCACCATGACAATGGGTGCACGGTGAAATTACAACACGAATAGTCTAAAGCGTTGGCATGAGTTCTAACACATGTATATAGACAGGAGTCCTTAGCCGCTCACAGACGCACAGGGAAGAGAATCAAGATGAGTCACTGACAGAAATACAGAGATCTCACCAGCAGAGAGGTAAGGGGAGACTACGTCACTGGCAGAGAGATATGGATATCATTTTACGTCACTGGCACTGAATGTGGAAGTAAGACATATACGTCGCTGGCACTGAGAAATAGGAATAAGACATGTTACGTTACTGGCATAGAGATCTTGGAGTGAGATATGTCACGTAACTGGGATAGATATATGGGAGTAAGACATGTTACGTTACTGGCATAGATATATGTGGGTAATACATGTTACGTTACTGGCATAGAGATCTGGGAGTAAGACATGTTACTTTACTGGCATAGAGATATAGGAGTGAGACACGTTACGTTACTGGCATAGAGATATGGGAGTAAGACATGTTACGTAACTGGGATAGATATATGGGAGTAAGACATGTTACGTTACTGGCATAGAGATATGGGAGTAAGACATGTTACATTACTGGCATAGAGATATGGGAGTAAGACATGTTACGTTACTGGCAGAGAGATATGGGAGTAAGACATGTTACGTTACTGGCATACAGATCTGGGAGTAAGACATGTTACGTTACTGGCAGAGAGATATGGAGGTAAGACATGTTACGTTACTGGCAGAGAGATATGGAGGTAAGACATGTTACGTTACTGGCAGAGAGATATGGAGGTAAGACATGTTACGTTACTGGCAGAGAAATATGGAGGTAAGACATGTTACGTTACTGGCATACAGATCTGGGAGTAAGACATGTTACGTTACTGGCAGAGAGATATGGAGGTAAGACATGTTACGTTACTGGCAGAGAGATATGGGAGTAAGACATGTTACGTTACTGGCAGAGAGATATGGAGGTAAGACATGTTACGTTACTGGCAGAGAGATATGGAGGTAAGACATGTTACGTTACTGGCAGAGAGATATGGAGGTAAGACATGTTACGTTACTGGCATAGAGATCTGGGAGTAAGACATGTTACGTTACTGGCAGAGAGATATGGAGGTAAGACATGTTACGTTACTGGCAGAGAAATATGGAGGTAAGACATGTTACGTTACTGGCAGAGAGATATGGAGGTAATCTTGCAACAACGGTATGGAGATATGGGAGTCATCTTACGTAACTGACAGAAAGATATCTATGTCATCTTACGTCACTAGCAATGAGATATGAAGATCCTCTTACGTCATGGGCAGAGGTATATGAATGTCATCTTACGTCATTAGCAGACAGATATGGGTGTCATCTTACGTCACTAGCAGAGAAATATGAGTAATCTTGCGTCAGTGAAAGGGTGATATCGAAGTGAGACATCTTACTTTATTGTTATTGGCAGACAGATTTGGAAGACATCTTACGTAACTGGAAGAGAGATTTGGAAGACATGTTATGTCACTGGAAGAGAGATTTGAGAGGAAGTCATATTTATCACTATCAAAGATATGGAAGGAAGTCGTATCATATGATACAGAACATAGCTTTGGTAGGGGCTCGTGGGGTGTTCAGTCATTGTCAGAGACACCGTTGGATCAGTTAACACGACTTCGCTCGAGCAAAATTGTGCAAAGACGTTATCATTATGAAATCTTGACAGCCACATACAGAATGAAATCATTCTCTCTCTCTCTCTCTCTCTCTCTCTCTCTCTCTCTCTCTCTCTCAGTTTGTTGATGCATTCACCCATGTCATAAGGAACTCATGGCCAGTGACATTAAAGTGTCAAAGCGTCAAAAAAGCCCCCCCCTCTCTCTCTCTCTCTCTCTCTCTCTGTCTCTTTCTCCAGTAAAACAAAGATTCATATTTGTCACAAAGCTCTGATCGCTATAAAATCTTCGTGACATACATGGAAAAGAGAAACAGTAATTACAAGCTCATTCAGCCCGAGAATATAAAAATCTTCAAAAGGAAAATGGTATTTACACGTTCATTCAGTGTACGTTTACATCATCAAATGAAAACTACAAGTTGAATAAAAACAAGAACAAACGGCGTTTAAAAGACAGACCTCGCTGACATTGAAGTTCAAAACGTCTGGAACAAAACGAGGACTGTTGTCGTTGTCATTGAGGACCCTGACAACAACAGTTGCGTTGTCGGTGAAGTATCCGTCTGTCACCATCACCTGTGCATCAATACACCTTGTTGTTCACCTGTCACTTCTATATATTACAAAACAGATTATAAACCAGAATATACGTGTTGTCAGTCTGAGTGCTTCATACTAACTACAGAGATGAAACTGAGATTTCAAATATCAATTTTATAAAATATACAGACGTCAATGATGGAAACTTTTGATTCGTTCTGATAGCGATGGTGAGATAGCTGACACTTTGATGAAAACTGTGTTTTTAAATATCTATGGGTATATTTATAATCAAGATATTAAAACAAAACAAACACGGCTGGTAAAAATCCACCATCATTCCAATCACCGCTTACTGCAAACTGCATGTGTGGTGTGTTCACTGAATGCAAGTCAGTCTTAAAAGGGACTTGTCCGTCTGCTTCACTGAACTGAACTGAACTGAAATTTCAGGGTGAGTAATTAAAGTAAGATACGTCCACAACATTATCATTAGTCACTGTGTGCAAGTCTTAGAAACGGTATCAGAAAATAGTTATCATCTTTAAAACAACAGCTAAACAAACACGTGAAGAAGACTGAGATACGTTTGAAGTATTCGTTAAGAATGACAAGATAATGGACTGAAATTTCTTGGAACAGAACTGAAAACTGAAATGTTGTCCATATAGCACCGTGAGCAGTTTTCTGAATAGAGTACTTGTTAGTATTCATTATTATCATTATCATCAGCAGTAGCAGTAGCAGCAGCAGCAGCAGCAGCAACAACAACGGCTGTAGTAGTTGTAGTACTATATCTCGACATTTTCGGTCCAAGTTGAAAACGGGTTTTCATGAGTTCACGTTTGTGTTCCCAAATAGCTACCTCCCTTCTGGTGGCGCTATGATGTCGGTGCATGCTTACCGTCAGTGTGTACAGGCCATTCAGGCTTGCAGTCATGTTCTCAAGGTCTACGGTCCGCTGAAGTGTGACCGCCCCAGTGGTGGAGTTCACGGTGAATGCACCTCCTGAGTTGTCTTCTGCTGGCAGCACACTGTACGTCAACTGAACAGGGAAACGAAACAGGTTTCTGTTACACTCTCAATCACTGTGGGGAAAGAAGGAAGAGGTGATGGAGGGCTGAGGGAGAGACTGACAGAGCCAGAAATACATACATACATATATGTGTGTATATATATGTATATATTATATATATATATCTGTATATACGAAAGAGAGAAAGAGAGAGAAAGTCATGGAGAGAGAGAGGAAGACAGACATACACATTGAGATATTTACTGATAAAGATAGTAACAATGAGAGATAGCGAGTGAACATAAACACATCCGCGCGCAAGCGCGTGTGCGCGCACAGACAATCACACACACACACACACGCGCGCGCGCGCGCACACACACACATACACACACACAAACGCCACACACACACACACACGCAGAACATACCCCCGCCCTCCATACACATTACCGTGGGATCGATATCCTTGTCCTCAGCATATACCCTCAATGGCAGACCGGCGGGCACAGTGAGGACGGGATCGCCCATACGCGCGGCTTCACTGATCTGCCCGTCATAGCGCTTCTGCAGAAAGCTGGGGGGCCAGTCATGGGCATCGCCAATCACCACTGTCACCTGCACGTGCACAACAGTGCACAGCTTTGGTTAGGTGGGTTGCTTGAGGTTTTCTTCTTCTTTTTTTGTGTTGTTGTTGCTGCCACTGTTTCCACTCTCTCTCTCTCTCTCTCTGCTCTTTTCTGTTACTGTCTCCGCCTGTCTGTCTTTCTGACTGTCTTTCTGTTTTCGTGTTCGTGTTCGTGTTCGTTTTTCTTATTCATACTCTCTCTCTCTCTCTCTCTCTCAAAAGCAACAACAACGAAACAAACCAAACAAAAAATACCGACTGCAACAACAACGGAACAAAACAAAAAGTAAGCTCTCCTTGATTTCAGTGTGGCAATCTTTCTTTCAGTCTTCACTCACACACAAATCAAATCATAGATAAAACAATACATTATACATGTGTAATAAAGGAACAGACTTCCTGCTTACGTTGACATAAAAACCAGCACACGGTGTGCTAATAAGGATGGGATGACATGCGCATGACAGGATTACACTCGTGTTGTAAACTGGTCTGGATCCTCGTCACGATAACAAACATACTGTAAAGGAATGTTCCGATGCACGATGATGATGAGGGATTTTGTTTCATGGCGATTGTAGACATTTATGATTCACGATGAACGTAAAAGAAGATGACCAATGAGTGTTCCGCGGGTGAAGTGCAGTCCTTCAGCGTTCCAGCCAGCTTACCTGCGCTGTTGCCCAGGCATCAGTGGGATGGTAATGTGCAAGGACCTCCACAGTGTACTGAGGTGTTCTCTCTCTGTCCAGGGACTTGCTCACCACTATGGTACCCTGAAGAAGGAAAGTATCCGTGAACATTCAGTACCTACATCCATTTCCTGGAATCAGCTCTGAACTGATCACACATCAAACTTTATTGTCAAAAGAACGTGCTCTCATTTTCTTCTGTTTTTATTATTATATGATATATAAACAAGAGAAGAAAAAAATACTTGGATATAGCTTTCTTTGCCCTTTTAGTTGATTGTAAAATCCTAGCTGCTGAGGATTTTTTTTTTAATTTGAAAAAGGAAAAGGAAAAGGTAAAAGTACTCTCTCGCACTCTCCCTATTTCTGCGTCGGCGGCTGGTGGTGATTTGGGTATTTATTCATGAATGCCTGCCGTTTATTTTCTATATTTTCTTTGGCGTACATACACACACACACACACTCTCTCTCTCTTTCTCTCTCTCTCTGCGCGCGCGCGCGTGTCTGTGGTGTGTGTGTGTGTGTGTGTGTGTGTGTGTGTGTGTGTGTGTGTGTGTGTGTGTGTCTGATAGCGTGGAAGCGTTTGTGTACGTTCGTGTGTGCGTGCATGCGTTCGTGTGTGTGCGTGTGTGTTTTCCAGCGTGGTTGCTTGTAATGTGTGCATGTGTTTGTGTGTGTGTTCTTATGAGTGTATGTGTTCCATTGTGTGTGTGTGTGTGTGTGTGTGCGTGTGCGTGTTCGAGTGCGTGCGTGTGTGTGTGTGTGTGTGTGTGTGTGTGTGTGTGTGTGTGTGTGTGTGATTATGTGTTTCATTGTGATTATGTGTGTGTGTGTGTGTGTGTGTGTGTGTGTGTGTGTGTGTGTGTGTTTGCGTGCACCTAGATATTCTTCTGTAAATGTATCTTACCGATGATTCATTGATGGCAAATGGAAGCTGCGGATCAGCTGTCAGTATGGAGTACGTTGTGTGGTTGTCCCCCTTAGTGGAGTTCATGTCCACCACCAGGTGACCCACGGGCACACTTTCGTTCACATTCACCGTCAGAAAAGGAGGACAAAAAGTGATGACGTCATCATCAGAAACGGTGACGGTCAACACAGTGTCCGAGCAGACGTTCTCATCCAGCACCGAACATGCACGAAGTCCTAATGTGTAGTTCCCAGGCTCGAGGGATCCTTGGTAAAACATATATTTGAATACTTTAAAAACACATCCATACGTGCGTTATGGAGACTACTACCCATTCAAACAGCCAACGATCTAACCAACCAACCAATCAAACAAACTTCTTCTTCTTCTGCGTTCGTGGGCTGCAACTCCCACGTTCACTCGTATGCACACGAGTGGGCTTTTACGTGTATGACCGTTTTCACCCCGCCATGTAGGCAGCCATACTCCGTTTTCGGGGGTGTGCATGCTGGGTATGTTCTTGTTTCCATAACCCACCGAACGCTGTCATGGATTACAGGATCTTTAACGTGCATATTTGATCTTCTGCTTGCATATACATACGAAGGGGATTCAGGCACTAGCAGGTCTGCACATATGTTGACCTGGGAGATCGTAAAAATCTCCACCCTTTACCCACCAGGCGCCATCACCGTGATTCGAACCCGGGACCCTCAGATTGACAGTCCAACGCTTTAACCACTCGGCTATTGCGCCCGTCAATCAAACAAACAACTTCCGGAACAGTGATCCATTTCTCTAATCTTCCATGGCATAGCGCTTTGAAAATAAATGCATTTTTCACAACTGTTCGTTTTCCTCCCCTGTATACATACCCGTACAGTTCGGTACATAATTGGCTCCAAACCATACGAAAAAGAAAGAGAGAGAGAGGTGGAACGGAAACGGAAGCTATAACCACAATGGTGTAAAGATGAACAATCATTAACATATTGATAATGCAACGTAGGTAAACAATAAAGCGACAGTCCTTCGACAAACGGCAATCGATTGAAGCTCGAATGCTCTGTGCAAAGACGCATTACTACAATGTCACTTTCACGCCACCTACAAGCAACAATAGTGGAGTGTTAGCCTAGTTGTAACGCGTCCGCCTAAGAAGCGAGAGAATCTAAGCGCACAAGTTCGAATCCAGCAGTGGCCAGTATTTTCTCCCCCTCCACTTAACCTTGAGAGGTGGTCTGGTCGCTAGTTAATCGGAAGAAACGATAAACCGAGGTCCCATGTACAGCATGCACTTACGCACGCTAAAAAACAAACAAACCCACGGCAACAAAGGGGTTGTCTATGGCAACACTCCGTGTAAAACAATACACTTCGATAACAAAACAAATGAAATTGCAGGCAAAAAAAAAGGGTGGCGCTCTCAGTGTAGCGACGCGCTTTTCCTGTAGACAGCAGCCCGAATTTTACACAGAAAAATCTGTTGTTATAAAAAGAGCAACAAAATAGGCGCTACCGAACACCACCGACGTGACTCAGCAGCAGTGCAGGGTCTCCTCTGGCGCAGGTGTGTGGCCTCCTGGCGACTTGGCATCAATAGTTCCCTATGGACTGCCGGCACTGGGACAGCGACAGACTAACACGGGTGTGGCCGTGTATCATGGAGGATTCAGAATGAGCGGCGTGGGAGTAACGCCACTGAAAAGGTGCAGATGATGGGGCGGCAACAAAAAAACAACAAAACCACAAACACACAAAAGAGAAAAGAGTAATAGAATATAATGTCCAATGTCCTCCTCACCGTTCCTCTGAAGCAAGCCCGTGTCGCTGTTGATGAGGAACAGGTGGGTGTAGTTGAGCAGAGAGTACACCACGGCGGTGGGCGAGCTGCTGGACGTCTGCAGAATGTCCTGGGGCCGGGCGTTGACCTGCACGTCTTTGCACAGGCTGTTGGCGGTCAGGTGGACGTTGGGCAGCGAGTCCGGCCACTGGGGCGCCTCCACCACGTCCCCCACCGTCACCGTCACTGTGGCCGTGTCGTTCTTCGGCTCGTAGGAGTTGTCTGTGGCCACCACGACCAGTCTGTGACAGGGGAGAAAGGCGCTGTGATGATTAGCTTAAAACTTTCCATGCTTTCCATCTTCGATGTTTTACTTTTCGGTATGAACAATTCTGACTGAAAGCAAACTAAAACCACATATACTTGTGTGTGTGTGTGTGTGTGTGTGTGTGTGTGTGTGTGTGTGTGTGTGTTGTGTAAATGTGTGTACGTGTGAGTGAAATGTAGTGCACACGCATGTACATGTCTGACAAGTACTGCAACACACGCACGCGCGCGCGCACACACGCACACACCACCACCACTACCACTACTACCATCACCGAATAAAACACATTTTCTTCCTTGTTCATCTTCCTCGTCTTTTTTCCCCTGATATTTTGTTCACTCTTATTATCTCCCCCACCCCCACACCCCCCCTTTAAATTCACAATACATCGATCATAATGAAACTGATTAAAATGCGTGGCAGGACGTTCAGTTCCCGCACTGTTTCTGCTAATGTACCCCTCCATACGCCCTTCACTTTCTTTTCTTATATATACGTACATCAAATCATAATGACTAAAAAACAAAATGTCAACTGCTATCAATATATAACCATGCATGAAAAACGCAAGTGAAAGATTCATCATCCACCTTAATTTAAAACTCGGCTGATTCTACTTTCTATCCACTGTAGTTTAAAACTCGGCTGATTCTACTTACTTAATCGTCTCTCCATATTTCTTGCGTCCATAAAGGTTCTCCCGATTCGCATGGATTACAACAGTTTCCTAAAGAACAGGAAAAATTGGTACCTGTAAGAAGCTTTCTGTTCATGGTCCAACTTCTGCTGCAGTGACAGCCGTCCCGTTGTGCCGTCCAAGCCGAACGTGCCTTGCTCGTTCCCACTGTCGATGGTGTAGCGAACTTGTCCTGAGGAACCTGTGTCCGGATCCTGCGCTGTCACGCGCCCCACCACAGATCCCACGGGCTCCTCCTCGCTGATGTTGAAGGAGTACAGGGCAACGCTGGAGCCAGAGGCGTCCACAAACACGGGAGCCGAGTTACTGTCCGTGATGACCACGTGCAGGGTCGTGGAGTTCATCTTGGGGGGAGCCGAGTTGTCCGATACCGTGACCGTCACGTCGTAGTCTTTCTGCAGTCTGCGATCGAACGGAGCAGCCACGGTGATTTCCCCTGAGGAACTGTTAATGGCGAATTTCCCAGAAGGAGACGCCCCAAAATAGAAAAGGAAGCTTCTTCTGTGTGTGACGTCACGGTCTCGCGCAGTGACGGTCATGACATGCGTCCCCACCGTGGCGTTTTCGGGAACGTCAACTGAACTCGAAGACACTGATATCTGGAAAATGAAAGGCAACAGCATTTTTGAAAGAAGTTTATCATACAAGCAAACATGAATTTATCAACAATAGTGTTACCAGTTTAATATAGAAAAATAAAACAAAATAAAATTAAAAAAACAAAACAAAAAAAACAGGAAGGAAGGTCACTGGCTAAAACAAACGAAGGGGGGTGGATGCTGGGTATGTTCCTGTGTCCATAACCCACCGAACGCTGACATGGATTACAGCCTCTTTAACGTGCGTATTTGATCTTCTGCGTGCGTATACACACGAAGGGGGTTCAGGCACTAGCAGGTCTGCACATATGTTGAACTGGGAGATCGGACAAAATCTCCATCCTTTACAAACCAGGCGCCGTTGCCGAGATTCGAACCCAGGACCCTCAGATTGAAAGCCCAACGCTTCAACCACTCGGCTATTGTCCGGGCTGATTTGAAAGGAGAGCTAGCTAAACTCGGAAGGGACAAAACAGTCACTATTACTCCGTGATAAATGGCGATTGCCCATTGGACAGTTGATAGATCTTACAAAGAAGCTCGCACATTCCAGCCGCCGAGGCGAAGTGGTCAGCGTCGCGGACTGACGGCTGGGAGGACGCGGGTTCGAATCCCAGCGGAGGTGGGTTTTTGGGCCCGTGGCCGGCTCCTACCCAGAGTTGAGAGTGCTGTGGGCTTAAATGGGGAGACTGGGACCACACAGTCGAGTGTCATCCACTTCACGGATGCATCTTCGGGTGTGTTGCTCTAATTACCTGACCAACACTGAAAGTGTTTGTATCTCTCGGGCCTGGTTAACGCCGGGATATCATTATGACAGGAAGCGTAGAGTACAGCCTTGTCATGCAGTCCCAAACCAAAATGGGTCTCCATAGCAACATTGTCATCGTCATCGTCATCGTCATCCTCTCCTCCTTCTTCATCATCAATATAAACAAAACAGTCTCAAAGTCTGTGGCCTTTCATGCCCTGCTCTCATGGTGACCTCAGTTTCGATACTCCTCCACTTCCGTGCTTCGGGTGAGTCCTTTCAGTTTCTTCAGTGTCGGCAGATTCATGGGGGGCTGTTGTTTGAGGGACGTGGTGGCGGTCTCCACTCTAGGAGGGTCGCTCACTCAGTCTGGCTCCGCGACTAAGTCGTTAGTAGGGGGCTTAGTAGGTGGTGTCCTAAGTACGTTAAATCAGAACAGACACCACTGAACACCACCGAAGTGACTCAGCAGCAGTGCAGTGTCTCCTCTAGTTTGTGGCCTCCTAGCGACCTGATATCGATAGTTCCCTGTGGACTGCCGACGCTGAAACTGTAACGGACGAACCCTGGTGTGGCCGTGGTGTGGCCGTGTATGGGGGAATCTAAATGAGCGGCGTGGGAGTAATGCCAATGAAACGGTGCAGATTATGGGGCAGAAAAAAAAGAAAAAAAAAAGAAGCTCGCACATTTTCTTCCTTCAACAAAGAATCCCAACACTGTGGGGCTTTCACGAGAAAGCTGTCAACAAACCACCGACACGATCTTACCTGTGGGTAATTGTCGTTGACGTCCAGCACAGTGACGTTGAGGAATCCGACGGTGGTTTGACTGCCATCGGACACGGTGACGGTGGCAGTGATGTGCTGCTCAGTCTCGGCATCCAGCGAGCCGTTAGTGACCAGATCTGGTCCTTTCAACACCACCCATCCCGCAGGACTCACGTTCTCCAAGGTGTACGTCAGGTCGGAGCTGGGCGTGTCCTCGTCTGTGGCTTGGAGCTGTGGCAACACACCCGCACGTTAGTCAGTTATACGGATGATTGTATTGTATTGTATTGTATTGTATTACTTTTTTTTTGTCACAACAGATTTCTCTGTGTCAAACTCGAGCTGCTCTCCCCAGGGAGAGCACGTCCCGACACTGAGGGCGCCATTCATTTTGGGGGGTTATTTTTTCCCGCCTGCATTTTTTTAGATTCTCCTATCGAAATGGATTTTTCTACAGAATTTTGCCAGGGACAACCCTTTTGTTGTCGTGGGTTCTAAGTGCATGCTGCATACGGAACCTCGGTTTATATTCTCATCCGAATGATGCATTTTTATTTTCATTTTCAACATCCCTTATCATCCTGCCACCAGAACCCGGCCAGCCGACCCTACCTGGCTGTGAACGCCGCCATATCAGAATGCAGTCGGAAACGCAACGGCATCAAGCAAACAACAGTAGACATAGTCGTGTATAGACTATGTTTTCACGTGAAACAGTCATCATAAGACATGTTCACTGTACATCAACTGTGTTATGCGTTTGACTCAAGATGACACAAAAATGATGAGTACGGTGACTACGTATTGACGATTTCAACAGCACTCAGTAAATCTTTCAATGCGTGAAATTGAAAGCAAAAGAAACCCCACCTAAACATTAATTTCTATTGAGTAACAATACTTTGTCTGCAATAAAACTGATTTACCTTTACGAACCAACTATATGTAAAATGAATAAAGGATTGCATTGCCATCCCAGCTGTAACATGAGATCAAGAGAATGCAGCAAAGAGTGGTGTGTGATTTGGTGTAGTATAAGTCGTGAATGACTGCTGTATATCATATGGACAGACGCATACAGACAAAACATGAAACTACAACTTGAAAATATAAAAGTATGGTTATATTTCAAATACGTTTTGTAACTTTGACAAGTTCTGCATCCAAGCCGTCGGTATTTGTGCTGTGGTCAAATATTTCTCTAAATTACATCGAATGTAAGTTCTCACCCTAATCATTTTGGGGGAATTCCACTATTCTCAACCTTGAAAGTTCTTGTGGGATTTGTTTTTGCTCAGTGTGTTTTTTAACGAACGATTATAGGCTGCGCTTGCACTGCTTGTGTTATTGTTTGCTCACCTGCTCGCTTACCCCGTTAGTTTTTTGTGTGTAATTTCAAAATGTTTTGTTAGAACCAGATATAGTTTACATTGTAATTCTTTTTTTTTACGTTTCCTAGAGGCTGTTTCGTCTTGTGATAATATCCTCAAAAATCTGATATTCTGATGATGTTTTCAGGGGCTGTATAAGTAGCGAATCAGCGATCATTTGCTTGTCTGATCAGCTCAGTAAGGATTGTTGTATGACGAAATGTGACGCACCCGCAAGACAGACGTTCCTGACTTTGCGTCTTCGTACACAGAGCCTGTGATATTGACTGGGGAAAAGAATGGTGCTCGGTTGTTGACATCCTCCACATTCACGATCACTGTACAGTACGCAGACATTGCTGGCGACCCGCCTGAAAAACAAAACAAAACAGGGAGGCAGTCAGTAAAGAATGCTGAGCACGTGCAGCCCTTAATTCAGATTTATGAGTTTGGTAATGTGACATAAACAATACAGATTTACATTGGTGATTACTGGCACCACCAAACAGAAATCGACCAGATAACTTGTAATGTGTCCACTGTCTCGGTTTTCAACATTACTTTGTATTTCTGAGGTTTTCGTTTCAAATGAGAATAATGTCTATTAATTTTTCCATCGATGGTGGATTTTCATTAACATTGACATGAATTGTCGCTGGTTTTGGTTCTGTGTGAGAACTGTACGTATTTCGAAATGTATGTCTATGAAATGGACACACGCACACACACACACACACACACACACATACATACATACATACACATGCCCTCTCTATGCCCTGGATAACATACACACCTCCCATTCCACCAACACAAAAGCACATCCCTAAACATACACCCATTCCAAACCCTAAACCGAAAAATTCACAATCCGTATATTTCACTTTATCATATTCCAACGTATTCATTTATTTGCATATCTTATTTATCAATTCATTTTTTTATGTAGATTTTACAAAAATCTAGGGTAGGCTCTCAAGACCTGACCAGAGCGTTGAGTTTACGCTGAGGAAAGGTATCTGCTCCTTTTTATTGTTAACACACACACACACACACACACACACACACGCACACGTGTATATCTCTCTCTCTCTACATATATATATATATATATATATATATATATATATATATATATATGTGTGTGTGTGTGTGTGTGTGTGTGTGTGTGTGTGTGTGTGTGTTTATACAGCAGATGTGGAGCAGAGTACACGGATCAGTCTGCACGCCTTGGCACCTCTTTGAAACTGAAACTGAAACTGAAACCCTCACCATCCGTGGCCAAGATGACGAGTGTGTACTGACGCCGGACGTCATAGTCGAGACAGGCGTAGGGGTGGACTTGGCCTTGCTGGCAGGGCAGGAGAGACAGCAGACCCGTGGTGGCGTTCACGGCGAAGGGTCCCCTGTCCCCCTCAGGTGGGGAGGAGATGCTGAAAGTCACCTCTCCGTCCAGCCCCCGGTCCCTGTCTGTCGCGTTGATCTGTCAGACACAAACATCAGTGGGTGGATTGGTTGGTGGGGTGCGTGGTGTGATGGGCGGGTGTTTGGCTGGGCGAGTGTTTGGGGTGAGCGGGTGAATGGATTTCGTTTGTGGTGTGCTGCATGTGTGTCTGGTTGGGTGGGTGGGCTGATTGGTATGTGATATAATGGGCGTGATATGATTGGTATATCATACGGTATGATAGGCGGTCGTGTGGTTGGCCAATTGTTACGTTTAGGTGGGTGGGTGAATGGATTATTGGTGGGTTGTTGGAGTGGGTGGTGTGATGGGCGGGTGTTTGGCTGGGCGATTGTTACGTTTAGGTGGGTGGGTGAATGGGGTATTGGTGGGTTGTTGGGGTAGGCGGTTGTTTGGTTGAGTGTGTTGTTTTGAGCAGTTGGTATGCGGTGGGGTGGACGAATATTTGGGTGGTTGGTAGGTGGATTGGAGGGGAGGGTGGATGTTTTGTTTGGTTTTGGTGTGTGGGTGGGAGGTTGGATTGGAGTCTGGTTGGTTGGCTTATTGTTTGGTTTCTTTGTCTGGATACATGCGTTAGTGATTTGGTTAGAGGTGTGGGTAAGTGGCAGTTTGTGTGTATGTTGTTGTTTTTATGCTGATTTTGGTGTTGCTGTTGTTTTTTGGAGAGTGGGGGTGGTTGGATGGTTAGTCAGTTAGCCAGTTGGTTGGAGTTAGCCACAAGTCATTCGAAATGTGTTTGTTTCTTTCAATGGGTATGTGCGTGTATTTGGTCTCTTCTTAACATACTAATCAGTTTACTCGTTTGTTTGTTTTTATCAGTTTACCTGTTTATCATTATAAGTTTGGTCGTTTTAATTTATTCCCCTTGTCGTTTTCCGATCCGAGGTGACTCAAAATGAAAATCGTGAGATACGTCTGACTTCACATTTATGGATGCTACACAAGCAAAGACACAGACACACACAGACATACACTCATACACAGACACAGACATCACACACACACATAACTCCTCCCCCGCCCCCACCCCCAAACACACACACGTTCCTTCCCCCACTCACCACCACCACATCATCCCCGCGAGTGTTGTTCTCCTTCACAGCGGCGAAATAGACGGCCTGGCCCATTTCAGGAGCGTACTCATTCACCATGGTCACACTGACAGTGACACTGGCTGTGGATTCGAACTCTCCATCGCTGACCACTACGCCAAAGACGTGTGCCTGCAGGCTGTCGTCAGCGTCACGGTCCAGAGAGCCGTTCACCATCAGGCTGGGTGGGTCCCCCTCCAGCCTGAAGTCTGCTTTGTTTGTTGGGCAGAGTGAACACATGGGCAAACAGGTTGAGATTGTGTGTGTGTGTGTGTGTGTGTGTGTGTGTGTGTGTGTGTGTGTGGTGCGGTGGTAGTTGTGGTGATGGTGGTGGTGTGAATAATTGTGTATGTGTGTGTGTGTGTGTACGTGTGTACATGCGTGTATACGTGTGTCATGTGTTAGAGAGAGAAAGAAAGAAAGAGAGTGTGTGGTCTGCGTTCGTCCGTGTGTATGCGTGTATGTACGTGCTTGTCTGTGCATGCATGCGTGCGTGCGTGCGATGAGTGTGTCTGAATGCACGCGCATGTGTGTTTGTATGTATATGTGTGTGTGCTTGAGATAGGCCTTAAATAATAAATTTTCTACAGTTTCAAACATTGCAGGCGAATTCTTAGCCGCTGTTACCTTCAGACTCTCTCCTATTCACACACAGAAACAAAAGACATTAAAAGCAGGAACAACAACAACAACAACAACAACAACAACAACAACAACAACAACAACACACACACACACACACACACACACACACACACACCAAACATACAATACAAAAAACAACAACAAAAAAACAAAAACCCAGCCGACAAACCACCCAACCAGTCCACAAACATCCTCACAGCTTCCGCTGTTGGTCAGCCAGTAGTCCAAGTGGTCACTGTCTTGGTCAGTGGCGCTGATGACCCCAACGCTGACCCCTTTCTGTACAGTCTCGGCCACCGTGAAAGTGTACGGGGCTGAGGTGAATTCAGGGTAGTTCTGGTTGACTGCATCGATGGTCACCTTCACCCGTGTTGACTGCCATCTACAACACGGAAAACAATTACTGTGTGGTTTTGTCACTGCTGAAGGTATAATGTGACCTTTACAGTGAATTTATTTTCACAGACTGAAAGCAAAAACGAGCAGTGATAGATGTTCATTCAAACAATTAAAGAATGTTTCATACATACATATACACAAACATAATAACCAAATCATCGAAAGTTGAGGAATCATTATACAAGACTCACCGTCGGGATTCTTTGGGAGCTTTGTCGTCTGCTTTGACGTCAAAGAAGACAACTCCCACGTCTTGCTGTGTCAGATTCCTGGCTAGAGTTATGACCCCTGTCGTAGAGTCCACAGAGAAAGCATTCACGACAGTGGCTGGGTTGTCATTGGCATTGATGCTGTAGGTAATTTCGCCATTGTTTCCGCTGTCAGCATCGGTGGCGTTCACCTGTAAGAAAGATTTAATTCATTGAAAAGATACCGTCGAAGCTTTTGGCATCTTCTAGATCATATTCAAAGCGTGTAAACAATTAATTCTGACTGTATTATAAATACTGCCTGTCTGACAGTACTGTAATCATAAAGCCCGTCAATTATCACGTCCTTAGCATTGGATTTTTTTTTTTTAATACCACAAAGGCTTTTAACAATTTGCCTGTGCCATATATAAAAAATGCGACCAGCTGAATTGTATGTGTGTGTGTGTGTGCATGCGCGTGCGTGCATGTGTGTGTTCGACCGACTCAGACACAGTATGAAGATGAAACTTTCAAAAATTTCAACAGTATTCAGATGTTTCTCCAGTAGGTTAACTGGAATCGCCTCTGACAATCGTAAAAAAAAAAATAAAAAATCATTTTAAAAATATTTTTAAAATAGACAAATAAAAAGACCTCGTTTGACGAGCTAGTCTTTCATTCCTGCCACGGATGTTAAACTTTCCCACCTCTTTCTCTGTCTCTGTCTCTGTCTCCGACACACACACACACACACACACACACACACACACACACACACACACACACACACACACACACACACACACACACACACACACACCCTTCTCAAACCCCTTCCTATCGTGATAACTCACACTCTACCACGCACGGAACTGGTCAGAAAACATACAACGCTTGTCAGAAACACTAGAAAACATACGACGCCCAATAACAACAACAACAATAATAATAATAGTAATGATAATAATGATGTACATTCAAATAGCGCCCTTTCTCTCTAAGAGCTCAGGGCGCTTTACATGATAGAAAATCTTACAAATTACATAAAAATCATTCATGACCACTCTTTGTCAAAATCCCTCCCTCCCTCCATCCACTCTCCCTCTCCCACTCTTCAGTGAGCAGACATAGTTGGTGTTGGAGAAGAAGTAAGCTGAGAGTGTTTATCGATAGTTTCAGTTTCAGTTTCAGTAGCTCAAAGAGGCGTCACTGCGTTCGGACAAATCCATATACGCTACACCACATCTGCCAAGCAGATGCCTGACCAGCAGCGTAACCGAACGCGCTTAGTCAGGCCTTGAGAAAAAAGAAAAGAAAAAAAAAGGTGAATAAATAATAGATAAGCTTACATAAATAAATAAATAAATAATAATTATGATATAAAAAAGGTAGCCTAGTAGTAATGATAATAATAAAAAATATTAATAATGATAAATAAATAAATAAATAAGACAACAATGATGATAGATAAGCAAATAAATGTAAAACATGAAGACACACATTCACACATACACCCACACATGCATAACAGATATGCACCAAACATGCAGTTTCACAGATATGAAAGCACAGTGAAAATTAATACATATAAACGCACATGAGCTCCAACACAAAAAAAGATGAGTATTATAGTAACACACCCGTCCGACGGGAGTGGCGACCAGGGCTGTCTGGTTGAGGGAGAAGCGGTAAGGCTGGCCGTGGAACACAGGGTTGTTGTCATTGACGTCCTGCACTGTCACGTTCACCACACTCAGGTTGCTCTTCTTCTTCTCCGCAGTCTGGTCCTCTTCGGCGTACACCTGCCCACAGCCGCATCCCTTCTCTTGTCTGCGCGCTTGTGCTTTGTGCTTGTGCTTGTGTGTGTGTGTGTGTGTGTGTGTGTGTGTGTGTGTGTGTGTGTGTGGTGTGTGTGTGTGCGGTCTGGTCTGGTCTGTCTGTGTGTCTGTCTGTGTGTGTGTGTGTGTGTGTGTGTGTGTGTGTGTATGGATGGATGGATGGATGGATGTTTGTATGTGTATGGATGGATGGATGTGTGTATGTGTGCATGTATGTATGTATATGATAATTTATGTATGTGTCTGCATGTGTGTGTGTGGATGGATGGATGTTTGTATGTTTGTATTGTATCGATGGATGAATGGATGTGTGTATGCTTGTATGTATGTATATATATATATATATATATATATATATATGTGTGTGTGTGTGTGTGTGTGTGTGTGTGTGTGTGTGTGTGTGTGTATGAATGGATAGATGGATGGATGGATGGGTGAATGTACGCATGTACGCATGTATGTTTTTTCAACTTGTACATGGCAATGCAGAAGATTAATACGTTTTGTGCGCACGCGCGCGCGCGTGTGTGTTGGTGTGTGTGTATGTGTGTGCATGCGGGCGTGCGTGTGTGCGCGCGCGCGTGTGTTCGTGAGTGACAAAGCGCGTATGCCTATGTGCACATATGCCAGCGCGCGAGCGCACGTGCGTGCATGTGGTGGTGGAGCGGCAGACAGCAGCCCTACGTGCAGGAGGTAGAACTGCCGGGTCTCTCTGTCCAGGGGGCCGCTGACCGTGAGGATGCCCACCGTGTGGTCCGTGCTCACACTGAACGGCACGCTGCCGTTTTCCTGCACGTGGAACTGAAAACTGCTGTTCGCTCCCTGCAACCACAACACACCTGCCTTGTTTATTTAACCAGAGAACTTTTCTCATCCGTTCCAGGGAGAAACAAAAAAACACTTCATCACACCCCCCAAAACAACAACAACAACAAGCAACCCACCAAACAAAAAACAACACTTCTGGGAAAAGTCTGCTTGATGATGATAGTATTTCTGCCATAAAAAGATTGTTTCTGTGAGTTTTATTTTTTCTAATGCTCAACAAGAAAGAAAAGGTCTGGGCACATCACTCCGTTTTTTTTTTTTTTGTGCATCATCTCCACTGGCTGCCTGTCTCGCAGAGAATGAGCACAAGATCAGCACTCTATGTTATAAATGTATTCACAAATCTGCTGCTTCCTATCTCTGTGGCTGCCTTCACCTCTACACTCCATCTAGCTCTCTACGATCGGCTTCGGATCCACTCTGTTCATGCATACCCAGATTCAAACACTTCACTGTTGGACGCCGTTTTTCTCTGTCTCTGGACCTTGCATTTGGAATGAACTTCATCTTTCGCTTCGTCAGGTATCCTCACTAAGTTCTTTCGTCTGGCCTTAAAACCCACCTCTTTCCAAGATAGCCTCCCTCCCCTGCCTTTTCTTTGTCTTCAGTTTCTCAAGCTTAGAGTTATACATGCGTGTTAATGGCTGGTGTGAAAGCGCTTTGATTTGTCTTTGCACAAGATTCAGCGCTATATGAATACTTGTTATTATGTTTCGTTAACATATTATCATCATAGCCCTGTGGCAATATCACCAATTTGAACATAATATGCTCCATCAGAAAGATGATAGCCTATATCTGATCATGTTTACTGCTTTCAAAATGTGGGCCTTTCCTGTACATGACGCCTATGTCAGTAGCCCCCCCCCCCCCCACACACACACACACACACTTCCCCCACACACACCCAAAAACAAAAACAACAAAAAACAAAAAAAAAACCCACCCACACCCACAGCTTTAAACACACACACACACACACACACACACACACACACACACACACACATAAAGAAGATTCGAACCTGATCTGCGTCAGAGGCGGACACGGTGAGAACCACGGTGCCAGGGGGGGACCCCTCCAACACGTCACCCGAATACGTCACGCTGGACATGACGGGAGAGTTGTTGTTGACGTCATATACCGTCACCGTCACGCTGGCCACGGAGAAGCGGTCTGTCGGTCGGTCGGTCTGGTATGCCTGTTTGACGTCACACACAACATGATAATAATAATAGTAATTGTAAAGAGAGCTCAAAGCGCTTTACAATAAACATTAAACACACACACACACACACACACACACACACACACACACACACACATACACACACACGCACACACGCACACACACACACACAACCTTACCCTGACGTTGAGGGTGAACTGACCAGGGTCCAGCCTCCCTGTGACCTGAAGGGACCCGTTGGTCAGCACCGTGAACCTGTGCTCCTGGACCTCCGTGCCTGAACACACACACACACACACACACACACACACACACACACACACACACACACGTTATGCAAAGTCATCGCGAATGAATGTGCATGTACGTCGATCGTTGCATGCACAGGTGCGATCACACACACACACACACACACACACACACACACACACACACACACACACACACACACACACACACACACACACACACACATTCATGGTACCTGTCCGGAAGCGAAAGAAATTTCAAAAGACGATGTCATTTCAAGTTTTAAGAAATACCCATTCAGTCCACCAACCAAACAGTTAATCAATAAATCCACCAAACACTCAGTCAATGAATCAGTTAAGCAGTCAGTAAACCAACTAACTAACGAACGTATCGATTAAATCAGCTAACCAAATCCAAGCACAGACACAATGACAACTCAG
Source organism: Babylonia areolata (assembly GCF_041734735.1). Lineage (NCBI taxonomy): Eukaryota > Metazoa > Mollusca > Gastropoda > Neogastropoda > Buccinidae > Babylonia > Babylonia areolata. The sequence continues at coordinate 12,175,323 of NC_134876.1, read as the reverse complement.
TCCACCAACCAACCAACCAGTCACCACACAGATCAGTCAAACAACAGATCACACGGTCTCCTCGCGGCCAGAGCTCACTTGGGTCAAGCTCGAAGAGGACTTCAGCGTTCAAGGTGTCCCCGTCATGGGCGGTGATGGCAGGCTGTGTGGTGAAGACCTCCCCCTGGTACACCTGCAAAAAGAAGGTTCCCATGAATTTAACATGGTTCCGTTCAGTTCAGTTGC
>NC_134876.1:12165098-12172598 GCF_041734735.1 Babylonia areolata | reverse complement strand
GTCAAAATGACGATATCTCCGTTGTTCATTTGAAAAGGCGAAGAATTCTGAAGAAATACCGGCCGCAACATACTGATATAAGAACAGGTAAAGAAATGGGTATATGAATGAATCATTATTATCAATGTAAAATAGATGAATCAATGAATATTGTCTTGATTTGCGCAAGTAAAAGTACCATGTTGATCAATGCATACGCGCGCGCGCGCGCGCACACACACACACACATACATATACATACAAAAGGAGCACAGACACAGACACAGACACACATACAGACACACAGACACGCGTGCGCGCGCACGCACACACACACACACATGCCCGCACACACAAAATTTAAATTTGAGGGCGCGTGCACACACACACACACACACACACACACACACACACACACACACACACACACACAGAAGAAGAAAAAGGAGATAATTCATAATAAGCGCGCGTTTGTGCGTGAAAGAGTGAAAGAAAGAGACACAGAGAGAGGAGTGTAGACAGACAGACTGCAGGAAACAGAGTGAGTGACAGAGAGAAAAGAAAGGTTGAGAAAAGTAGCTGAATGTTTAAGACGTTCATCTGCCAATACAGTGTTCGTGAGGGTTTGGGTTCGAATCCCGCTCTCTTCCTCCAAAGTTTAACTGGAAAATGAAACTGAGTCATTCTGATGAGACGATAAACTGAGGTCCTGTGTACAGCACGCACTTGGCGCACTGAAAAAGAACTCATGGCAACGACAGTATTGTCCTCATGTAAAATTCTGTAGAAAAAATCCAATCTCATAGGAACACAAAACACATATACATGCACTCGAGGCCTGACTAAGCGCGTTGGGTTATGCTGTTGGTCAGATATGTGCCTGGAAGATGTAGTGTAGTGTACATGAATTAATTTCTCTTTGAGAAACTGAAACTGAAAGCAAAGAGAAAGAGACATGCAGACAGAGGAAGATAGTCACAGCTTCAAGGCACACACTTACGCTTATGATTGCGTATACAATCTGATTAGCTGGAGGGTAATCTGTATCTTTGGCCTTTCCAGCCAGCTGAAAGACCGTGGTTCCTGTCGCTGAATCCTGAGAAAAGTAATGCTAATAACAATACTAGTGAATGGTAGTAAATGGTAGTGATGGTGGTGACGATGATGATGATAAGAAACAGAAGAAGGTGGCTATTTTCTGTTCGATGTCCCCTCACAATATAGTGATGATTGTAGAAGACAAAGAACACAATGCTTCAATCATCCAGATTCTGCAGTATATATATTTCCCACCAAAACGTGTGCTTTCTTTAGTCACCAGTAGTCAGAGGCATACTTTGTTGAGTCGTGTAATATCAGCAAATGCTTACTTCAGTAAAATACTTTACTCTCTCTCTCTCTCTCTCTCTCTCTCTCTCTCTCTCTCATTTATCAAAATGGTATACGTATTTAAAAGTGTTTGAGCAAGAAGACATCCTTTTCATGAGATTCTGATAATTATGAAGCATACATTGTACAAATCAAACCATCAAGATCTGATAATTATGAAGCATACATTGTACAACTCAAACTATGAAGATTAGAACTACAAAATAATGACAAATTAGACATTTCCTGGCTTCGCTATTGAATGAATAATAAAATTTGTGTGCACTATAGATAGCGAAAAAACAGTTGTTACAGTTTTGTTCGTTCTTGTTTTGTCGAAAGTGAATATAACGCAAAAGAAATGAAACGCTTTGTCAATTATATTGCTGTGGTGCAAGATATATCCTTTCGTTTCTGTTTCTGTTTATTTTTGATAGATAAATTATGATTATTCAACTAAAGCTTGTTATAAATTTGATAAGGACTATCAATTAGCCCACCATTTAAACACTCGTAAAACAAACAAAAATATCTGTGTTGATGAAATGAACGACTTAAACATATATTTGGGGAAAATAACAAAGGTAGAGTGCATATTACAGTCTTTCAATTAACAGTCAAAACGAAGTTTTAAGTGAAAACTGTGTGTGTGTGTGTGTGTGTGTGTGTGTGTGTGTGTGCGTGCGTGCGTGCGTGCGTGTGTGTGAAAACTGTGTGTGTGTGTGTGTGTGTGTGTGTGTGTGTGTGTGTGTGTGTGTGCGCGCGCGCGCGCGCGTACACTTTGTGGGTGTCGAGTGAACACTCAGAGATTTGAACAAAAACCATACGCACGGTTCCTCTCTCTCTCTCTCTCTGAGAGGGAGTGAAGACAAAAGTGGGTGCGGGATACTGACCTCTGGAATGCTCTGTGTGTATGGAGCACCAATGAACTCGGGCGGATGCTGGTTCATCCCCACCAGGCCGACAATCAGGTCCATGGCTTTGTAACCCTGCCGTCACACAGTACAGTTTCATACAGAATACACGGTATTAAATTTCAGGAGGAAAAAAAAAGACAAACTACACAGAAATACACTATTCTCAAAATAAATAATATTTTAACTCACTCAGTACGGCCAGTCCTCTCTTCTCCTCTACACAGACCCCTCGGATGTCCAGTGGGTGTCTCAATGACCCAACCTTTAGCTTCCGTCGTCAGAATTGTGGTATTCTTTGTCAACATTCACGTCTTCAGTATAAGAGCGTTCCGCTTGCAATATTTTGATGATGTTAACTGGGGTGAAACGCTGTTGTCGTCTCTTTCGCCGTTCGTATGGAGAGAATTAAAGAATTTCCCATGAACCTTGAATATGCTTGATTATTAGTCCTCGGAACGGGAAACAAGTAGTGAACGACGTGTGAGTTGTCACGCCAGTGTCCTAACCTCAAACATGGATACATCAAATCTGAACATGGCAAAAATCAAAATAGAATAATTATGGCTTCATGAAGTTTTAACATGGCTGTATCAAAGTTAAACATGGCTACATCAAATTCCAAATCGGCAAAATCAAAATTGAACATGGCTTCATAAAATTCAAACATAGCAATGTTAAAGTTAAACGTGGCAATAATGCTATCTTAAAGTTAAAATTGAACATGGCTATCTAAGTTATATATGGCTACATTACATCGAACATGGCAATTTTCCTTCAGCGGAAGTGACACTTCCAGAAGGGGCGACGACTCCTTTACTGAGTTCCCCTGATTTCGAAACAACGAAAGGACCGTGGCATAGCACACCATGAAGAGTAGTTTTACTGTTGATATTTCTCTATTTGTTTTAGGGAGTATTGTCGGCCATTGAGTGAGGGCCCAAGGTGGAGCAGCAGCAGCGAAACAAAGAACAACAAAACAGTTAACAAAGGCTGACATTTTCGGTAAAACTGATCAAGGAAGTGGAAGGAGAGATAACTGATGAAGGAAATTATGAACATTGATGAACTGGTGACGTGTCGGTACAGAAGTACACGGCAGTAGAGGAAACTGACAAGATGTGCAAAAGAAGGGGGGACGTGTGATGATGGAAGATGGAAACAGTAAGGTGATGAACGATCATTCAAAGCAGCTGCGCCGGCCACGAGTCAGTCGCCTCTGGCTTGGAAAACATGAAAACAAGAGAGGCAAGGCCTTCAAGACTCACTTGTGATAAATTAAGTCCCCTAGCATTAATTACAAAGTAATTTCCCAATTTTACTATCTGCACCAAAACGTTTGCAAACTAAATAAAACTTCCATGCTTAGCAAAAGAAGTTCCTGTTTGAACAAAAAATGATAACAATGACTCCTCTTGTTGTTGGGTCAGAATAAGAGGTCAAAGTGCCAAGTTTAGAGAATACAAAAAATATAAATATAACAGTAAATGCAGTTTGCATATAATTAGGCTTCTTTTTCTTTTCTTTTTTTTGTGCCCATCCCAGAGGTGCAATATTGTTTTAAAAATGATGACTGGAAAGAACTAAATTTTTCCTATTTTTATGCCAAATTTGGTGTCAACTGACAAAGTATTTGCAGAGAAAATGTCAATGTTAAAGTTTACCACGGACACACACACACACACACACACACACACACACACAGACAACCGAACACCGGGTTAAAACATAGACTCACTTTGTTTACACAAGTGAGTCAATAATAAAATATGGTAGTGGTGAGGGGGCATGCAACGTTTGCTGAACCTAACTTTAGAATTCACGGTTTGTATGTATCAACAGCAAACTAACGATCTCTTTCCTTAGTTGCTCCTTGTGTGCTCATACGACGTAGGTAGCAAGAGAGAGAGAGAATGAATGAATGAATGAATCTTCATTTTCCAACTTTGAAAATATTAGCACTTTTGCCGACATACATATCTACCGTTGTGTGTGTGTGTGTGTGTGTGTGATAGAGAGAGGGGGAGGGAGAGAGAACGGAGTTCATTATCTGACGCTACAAACTCATCGTCTTTCAAGACTTTTTTTCCCCCTAACGTATCTTTATTTTTTATTGCATTTAAAACTGACTCTGAATATCCATTCTCGCTTCTCCAAGACACTGCGACAGTTTGGATGGTTTATGGATTATAAGAGGAATCTTAGGTTCTGCGTACCTGTGGACTGATTGAATCAGCACAGACGACTAGGCCTTCCAATGTATCCTTTTTTAGTACCTGTAACAGAATGAGAACTTACAAAATGTGCTCACACACACACACACACACACACACACACACACACACACACACACACACGCACACACACTTCTCTATTTCTCTCTCTCTCTCTCCTTATATATATATATATATATATATATATATATATATATATATATATATATATATAATATCCATGAAGAGAGAGATGCATAACGTCCCATTACGAAGAACCAAAATGTTCACATATTTGGAAGAACAACAGTTGGACGTGTTGGTTTCAGTTCATATTAGTATGCTATGTATGTATGTGTGTATGTATGGTATGGATGGGAAGGATAGATGGATGTATATATATATATATATATATATATATATATATATGTATATATATATATATATGTGTGTGTGTGTGTGTATGTATTAATGACGATAAACCAGTCTTCCCTTTGGCACAGGCACAGCACCCTCCAGGGCAGAACCAGATGAACTGACAACAGCAAAATAAGAGCACGCGGCCCGCCAGTTGCTTTTAATAATTTGCCAAAAATTTCACCGACTGACGCTACATCAAGGCTGTGACAAAATGAGGAAACAACCTCTCACGATTCAAACAAGCTTTGGGGTGTGGGGGTGGGGGAGAAGAAAGGGAAGGGTTAAAGGGGAGAGGCTGACAGTAAAAGCGAAGGAGCAGTTGAGGGTTGTTCAACACTGACAACCACTTAGAGGACAGACGTCCACACAAAGAGTTTAACAACCATTTAGAGAACAGACGTGCACACACAGAGTTCAACTCTAACAACCATTTAGAGAACAGACGTGCACACACAGAGTTCAACTCTAACAACCATTTAGAGAACAGACGTGCACACACAGAGTTCAACTCTAACAACCATTTAGAGAACAGACGTGCACACACAGAGTTCAACTCTAACAACCATTTAGAGGACAGACGTGCAGAAACATAGTTTAACTCTGACAACCATGACAGACGTGCACACACAGAATTTAATAACCTTCAGAGGACAGTTAACTCTGACAACCATGACAGACGTGCACACACAGAATTTAATAACCTTCAGAGGACAGTTAACTCTGACAACCATGACAGACGTGCACACAGAGTTTAACAACCATTTAGAGGACAGACGTGCACACACACAGTTCAACTCTAACAACCATTTAGAGGACAGACGTACAGACACATAGTTTAACTCTGACAACCATGACAGACGTGCACACACAGAATTTAATAACCTTCAGAGGACAATTAACTCTGACAACCATGGCAGACATGCACACAGAGTTTAACAACCATTTAGAGGACAGACGTGCACACACAGAGTTCAACTCTGACAACCATGAACAGACGTGCACACAGAGAGTTTAACTCTAACAACCATTCAGAGGACAGACGTGCACACACAGAGTTCAACTCTGACAACCATGAACAGACGAGCACACAGAGAGTTTAACTCTAACAACCATTCAGAGGACAGACGTGCACACGCAGAGTTTAACAACCATTTAGAGAACAGACGTTTATCAACCATTTTGAGGACAGGTGTGCACACACATAGTTTAACTCTGACAACCATTTAGAGGACAGACTGACAAGCACGTGACGACACTCAGCTGACCTCCATGTCCACTTCTTTGGCCAGGTACAGCGTGAAGGTGTGTCCCCCGCCACTGTCGGTGGTCACGTTGATGGCCAGGTAACCATCCGCGTCATCCTGAAGCGTGAGGTTGCTGATGGTGTCGTTGCCGTACAGCAGCAACACGCGACCTGAAAAGGGTGTGTGTGTGGTGGTGTGTGAGGGGGGCCCGGGGGGTTGGGGGGGGGGGGGGGGGGGGGCAAGTTAGGGGGTGGAGGAGCATCACTGCCACATCTGGCTGGAATACTCATCCCCTGTGTTCCTCGCTAAAATAGTACTGACCGGGATATTGAACCGATCAGTAAGCATGATTATTGAAAGCAGGAAACATCCTTTTTCACTGGCAAAAAGAAAAAAAAAAAAGATGCAGGATCGTTTCGTTTGTTTGTTTATAGTCTGTTCATCTAAGATGATGATATTAGACTGATGCAGGATAAGTCTTTTCTAGTTAGACACTTGCCAGATGACAATCACAATTATGTTAGTCACCGGACGTTGTCAGAGAAGCTTAGGGTTTTAAGTTGTTTCCCTTAGTTATCTGTATGCGGTGGATCAAAGAATAAGCAAGGGAAAGAAATAGAAAAGTAGACAGTAACAGAAATCACGATATAACTACTAAATACTGAAATATATTATGTGCGCAGCGTTGATAAAAGATCAAGTGTTAAGTAGGCCTATGATGTCATGACAGGAGACATGAGTCTTTAATACTGAAGTCGCCTTTGTCAGGGAAAACTGTCTTCCAAAATAAATAGGGTGTAATTGTGCTAGAATGTCAAAGAAACTTAAAGAAATAAAAACTTAGGCGGTTTATGTTTAAATTGTGTTTTAGATTCGTATGAAACTGAGTTTCAAAAAGAATTAAGAAAATCAAAGAAACAAAACTGAGATGGCTTCTGTTAAAAACGTGTCAAGCCTTAGATTTCCATGAACAAACCGTGTTTTTAGACAGAATGCAAGACACTGACAGCGACAACTGTTTGTATGTTTGAACAAAAAGTATGCCACTGTCAGTATTCGCTTACAGTTTTGTAGGAATTAAATAATACATGTTGAAAAATGAATGTTCTCTCTGTGAAAGATTTTCATTTGATGTGGAATTTGTATCATTTGGCAGCAATGAATCCAAAAAGAAAAAAAGATACCTCACTTCCAGACTAACTTTTGACACTCAAACCCCCACTGGAATTACTGAACACAAACAAACAAAAACCAAAATACTTCAGATTAAAATGGTTTCAATTCCTCCATCATTCTACCATTTTGGTTCGAAACAGATTAAGGTAGTTGGGAAAATGCCAACTTCAAGATTTACCTCGAGCG
>NC_134876.1:12150098-12162598 GCF_041734735.1 Babylonia areolata | reverse complement strand
GACATACATGTATAAACATCCATGTATGCATGCATATAAGCACTGACACACACATACAAGTATTCACACACACACACACACACACACACACACACACACACACACACACACACACACACACACACACACACACACACTGATTAATTCAACTTCAAATCAAAATAACAATTGCACTTCAAGAAAAGGGCAGAACCATTCAATTGGAGGCCAGCGCATACATAAAATCACGACTAAGAAAACAACAACAAAAAAACCCACCACCACCAACACCACCACCACCAACATCCTGTATGAAATTCAAACAACAGGGTGAACACAGAACAGGATTTCAGTACCCTGTGATAGTGTGCTCTCCGAAAAACAACAACAAACAAACAAAAACAGGAAACAGGAAAAAGGTGCTCTGCTCAGATTTCAATCATCCTTTTTCCTCAGTGACATCATTCCTCATCACCGTATCACATGATCCGTGTTGCTATCTGTAGCTGACAAGTGTGTGTGTGTGTGTGTGTGTGTGTGTGTGTGTGTGTGTGTGTGTGTGTCTGTGTGTATGTGTGTGTGAGAGAGAGAGAGAGAGAGAGAGAGAGAGAGAGTGTGTGTGTGTGTGCATAATAATAACAGAGATGATGATGACGATGACGAATGTTAACTGTAAATGATAAACGTTTATATAAAGTGAATATATATATGTAAACTGTTGTTGTTGTTGTTGTTTTTTTAAGAAAGATAAAATGGAACTTGTGAAAAAGAACGAAATAAAAGCCAATAGGAAATATCTTTTCAAAATCAGCGCCGTTTGTATCGAACGGTTCTGAAATCTAGGGATATGAAAGTGTCCGTTACATTCAGATTCTGTTATCATATCGAACCGGTGATCCAATAAACTTCTTCGAAAGGTGTATAGTTAATTGAATAATTTGTGTACAGAACAGATGGAGACGGTATTGACCGGAAAGAATCAGTATCTTCTTCTTCTGCGTTCACTCGTATGCACACGAGTGGGCTTTTACGTGTATGACCGTTTTTACCCCGCCATGTAGGCAGCCATACTCCGTTTTCGGGGGGGTGCATGCTGGGTATGTTCTTGTTTCTATAACCCACCGAACGCTGACATGGATTACAGGATTTTTAACGTGCGTATTTGATCTTCTGCGTGCATATACACACGAAGGGGGTTCAGGCACTAGCAGGTCTGCACATATGTTGACCAGGGAGATCGTAAAAATCTCCACCCTTTACCCACCAGGCGCCGTCACCGTCATTCGAACCCGGGACCCTCAGATTGACAGTCCAACGCTTTAACCACTTGGCTATTGCGCCCGTCAGAATCAGTATCATTTTTCGCATTTCATATCAGACAGGGTCACTGTACTGAGAATCATGCTCAACCACTGACACAGATTACGTGTTAAATAATCTTTGCATTGTTTGGTTTTTCACAGTCTCTTCTGAATCTGTCTGTACCATGAGAGCAGTCACAATTCAATCAAATCTGAATTAATTAAAAAAAAAAAGAGATGGTTACAACGATGACAACAACGATGACGGCGATGCTGCTGGTGCGATTGCTAATCGATGATGATGATGACGACGACGACGATGATGATGATAATGACGAAAAACAAATCAAAACAAAAGCAGCCACGGACCATGCCAGACGCAGCAAGTACTATCACTGTCGAGGAGCGCGTGTCTGATGCGGCATACAGGTTTACTGTCAACGGGTAAGTATTGTCGCCAAGCATACAACTGTTGCCGGCGACAATGTATGCCGACGTTCACGACACGAACTGTCGCACTTACTGTTGACAGCGACAAGATATGCTCTGCGACAAAAAATAATGTTTATGCCACAACACGCGTCGTACCCAGGCCAGTTTCAGTTTTCAGTAGCTCAAGGAGGCGTCACTGCGTTCGGAAAAAACCATATACGCTACACCACATCTGCCAAGTAGATGCCTGACCAGCAGCGTAACCCAACGCGCTTAGTCAGGCCTTGAGAAAAAAAACAAAAACAAAAAAACAACAACAACAACAAAAAAAACAACAACAAAAAAACCGGGGGAATAAATAATAGATAAGCTTACATAAATAAATAAATAATAATTATAATATAGAAAAAGATAGTAATAATAATACTAATAAAATGATAATAATCCCAGGCCAGAACAGAGCAACGACGCAGTGCCGACACTGTGTATGAGCGCCAGGCGACAAGGTTTCATCGATTCATTATGTCCACGCATGCACTGGAGGGATGTGGGGGCGGTTGAGGGGCGGGGGGGGGGGAGGAAGGGGTGGTTACGCTCGTCGTATGAGAAAAAGGCTGCGCGCGCGCGTGTGTGTGTGCGTGCGTGCGTGTGTACGTTTACGTGTGTACGCGGTGTTGGTGAGTACTTGCGTGCGTGCGTGCGCGCGTGCGAGCGCGCGAGGGCCGACTGAAACAGACACTGAGCTTCGATACGATTGATATCTGAACAGGACAGCCCAGTGGGTGCAAAGCCAAATCATCACGCTTTCGACAGCACGCAACGAAGGCACGTGTACAATGCTCGCCACATCTCCCTTTGAGGTCTGGGCCGTTGTGAGTTCGGATCAGTTTCAATGTTCCAAACGACGTCAGCAATCGAGAAAGGAGAAAGAAATGATTTTTTTTTTAATTCAAAAAGGGCTAGGGGTGAATGAAAAAAGAAATGGAAAAAGACCAATAAGAAAAAGAAGAAGAAGAAGAAAAAAAGGGGGGTGGGGGTGGGGGTGAAACCAATGATAAGAAATAGAGTATAAAGAAAAGAAAGAGGAAAACAAGTGGAAAAGAAAAAAAATAAAGAAAGTAAAGAAGAAAGAAAGAATGAAAGAACGCAAAAACAAATACATGAACGAAAATCTTAAGGAAATAAAAAAAAAATGAAAGAAACAAATGAAAACAAGAAGAAAATTACGATAGAAGACAAGAAGAAGAATGGGAAAATCTGCGTTATATTGACGATAGGAGAAACATACGCTAAGAGCAAATACAATCAATTTATCAACTCATTTCCTTATCAGAAGCTGATGAATTATGTGTGAAGGCAGCAATGTCTGACCAGTCATTTGGGTCTGCGAAGATTAGGCATCTTACCCCCCCCACACACACACACACAACCCCACCCCCCACCCCCGCCCCGCATCCCACACCCCAACCTCTTCACCCTCCATTTTTTTCAGCAGGATGTGGTTTTATCGAATGTGGATCATTTGACGTTTCCTTGAAACTAACACTGTCAACAACTGAAACCGAAGATCAACAGCAACACAGGAAAAAGAAAGCCCCGGTGTCACACCGCCATGAGTTTCAGTTTCAGTTTCACTTTCTCAAGGAGGTGTCACTGCGTTCGGACAAATCCATACACGCTACACCACATCTGTTGAGCAGATGCCTGACCAGCAGCATAACCCAACGCGCTTAGTCAGGCCTTGAGTGCATGCTTACATATTTGTGTACCTATGAAAGTGGATTTCATTTTACGTAATTTCGCCAGAGGACAACACTCTCGTTGCCATGGGTTCTTTTTCAGTGCGCCAAGTGCGTGCTGCACACGGGACCTCGGTTTTTCGTCTCATCCGAAAGACTAGACGCTCAGTTTGATTTTCCAGTCAAACTTAGGAGAAAGGGCGAGAGCGGGATTCGAACCCACACCCTCACGGACTCTCTGTATTGGCAGCTGAGCGTCTTAACCATTCTGCCACCTTCCGCCATGAAAACCAGCCTGCTGTAAAGGTCCACTGAATGAACAGAAAGACAATGTCTCGTGTTAACAATAACTTCACCCCCCCCCCTTCCCGCCCCCCCCCCCCCCCCCTTATACGCCCCCAACCCCCGCATGACTATCCTCTCTGTAAAGCAGAGCGTGCATAGGATGCTTCTTGCCTGTCTGTCTGTCTGTCGCAGAACATGATGAAAAGACACAAGTCTTGTCCGAAATTGTCCGATGACAACTCTATGATCAATGAAACAAAGTAACAGACATGACAAGACGAGACATGGCATATCTATTTCAGGAAAACCAGTGGGAGTACATAAAAAAATGTTACAAATCTCATGCGTGACACAAAATTATACGAAACGAAATAGAATTTGTGCTCACAATCACTATCACAATGGCCATTCCAACTGGTCGGCCATTGTAACTGATTGTGAGCGCAACGCCAAATGCAAGACTACACGCGTATAAGTGAAGTGTAACGGCCGGGTGATTTCACGGTTCCTGTCTTCTTTGCACACGGCTGTGTATCGGGGGTGTGACGAGTGTCTGCTTTCTGCTCTGTGCTGAACGTTCTCTTGTTTCTTCTTCGTTTTGTTCTCCTGTTTCTCCTCTTCTTTCTTCCCTGCTTCGCAGCTGAGTGGATGACTGTGAATCAGTCAATCTGTTTCTCAGTCTGTCTGTCTCTCTCTCTCTCTCTCACACACACACACACACACACACACACACACACACACATATATATATATATAGCGAGTGTGTGTGTATGTATGTGTGTCTATGTGTATGTTAATGTGTCTATGTGTGTTTGTGTACCTGTGTGTCTGAAAGAGAGAATGAGAGAGAGGAGAGAGAGAGAAGAGATTTATGTGAATGCATCAATGGCAATTGTCTTCCAACGACGCAAATACCTTTTTTTTTTCTAACCGGTCTAACATGGTCACTATTTCAGAAGAGTTCTGACTAAAAATACAACGCCAGACAATGAAACACATCCTTCTCTTTTTCTCTTCTCTCCTTTTCCACATCGTTAATTTGCAGGACACCACTTATTAAGCCCCCTGCCGATACTAATCGCAAAGCCAGACTGAGTGAGCTCCACCACTGGGATGAAGACAGTCACCATGTCTCTCCAGCTATAGTCGCTGGGAAACTGTCCATACCGAACACTTTGACACTGACTCACTGAGGAATGGAGGTGGAGGAGAAAAATCGAATCTGATGTATTTAAAATAGTTACGAAACAGGACATGAGGAGTCAACGCAACGTTTTCTTTATTTTTGAAGGCACTTTTCTTTTTCTTTTTTTTCTTTTCTTTCTTTCTTGTTTTTCTTCTTTTCTTTTTTTGACGACGCTGCAAAAGAGATCATTAAGGTTTGAAACTTCCTGACAAAGCTGTATTCTGTGTATCCTTTCATAATATACCCCGACTTCAACCAGCATCTACAGCGTTCATCAGAACGTTTCAGTAATACTTTCAAAGACACGTGGATGACACCCAGACTGTATCGTTTCAGTTTTAGTCCACAGCACACACAACTCTGGACAGGAGCCGGCTACGGACGGGAGAATCCATCAGTTATATAAGTATACACAGTAGCGTATCTCAGCTGGGTTAGAACCTACGACAACCGTGTATCGTCAGTTCGTAACGCGAACCACGTCACCACAATGGCTGGGTATCATGGAGGAAGTCAGAGCACGGGAGATAGACATATGGTCTGATAACAACAATCAATCATTTAACTGGCGCAGTCATCTGATCCTAATGAGACACCAGTTGTGCCATTCCCGTCCACGCTGTTATCGTTGTCTGTACAAAACCTTACTGACAAGTCTATTGTTTGTTGTAGTTCATCTAGTATCTTCAGTATTATAATGTTGACCTCATTTGCAGCAGTAAGGACATGTACAAAACTATGGGATACTTTTGAGTAGTTATTAGTAAACGCAAAGAACTTATTCTCACCTATCTTCAGAAGCATTATAGATTCTTTTTGGGGGCGTGGGGGGGTGGGTAGAGATTGGGTGTTCCTGTATTCACTCTGGATAGTAAATTTACACACACACACACACACACACAAGAAAGGGTAAGGAGTTATGATCTAAAGGGGGGGGTGTTTTGTTTGTTGTTGTTGTTTGGGGGATGCTATTCTTTTTTCTTTTTTTTCCTCTGTTGTTATTTTTCTGACTTTGTTCATGGGTGAACATCTACTGGTTTCTGTTAGCTTGCTGTCCACAAGAAGCAACGCAGCTATCACGACATTACCGACAACATACTTGATCGTCCCGCCAGCGTTTCGTGCCATAGGGTGTGTGTCTTCTGTTGCTGCCTACACCCCACTCCCACCCTGCCTCTTTCATCTGCCATCCGCCACACACCACCAACACCTCCCTTCTTCCACCATCACAGCATGGTATAGTATATGATAGACACACCAGTCTATGTGATCATATAGGGGGTGGAGGAACAGCGAAAGGTAGAGAAGGCAGGGAGGAAAAGAAACGAACAGAGAAACAGACACAATTATGCAGAACAAAATGCGGATAATGATGAGAGCGAACAGGAAAGGCAAGACAGAAAAACAGGAAAGGGACCACACACACACACACACACACACACACACACACACACACACACATATATATATATATATGTATATACACGAATAGATGAATAAAATACATAAACACATATCATAGAAACAAACTGCAACAATAAAATACATAAACACATATCATAGAAACAAACTGCAACAATAAAATACAAACACATATCAGAAACAAACTGCAACAGCCGACCTTATAATAACAAAGCTGAACATCTAACTGGGTAACAGAGCCAATATCTTCTCTATCTCCCTTCGATCTTTCTCTTCTTCTTTTTCCCCCTTTATCATAGCAAAACCGAAACAACCAAACATCGTAACTTCTCTTACCCCTCTTCCATCAAAACGGAAGCGAGGATGTCGCACACAGGTCACACTCGCATGATGGAGTCTCCCGTCGGACCGACGGATGAGTAGGCAGGCAGGCTTATTTGTCGGTGTGTGTCCTCATATGGGAGAAGAGGCCGATTCTGGATGCGCAGCACTTCCCACAGGTGTTGCAAGGGGAAAACGTCTCCAAAAGTTGAGCCCTGTTTTCTCCGCTCACGCTTCTCCTTAATGGCCAGCGTTCTCTTGTTTTCAAACGTCTTTATACCACTAGAGCACAGCGTCCTCCAGCGAGAGCGGTCAAGGGCATCAGTTTCCCAGGAAGCGATGTCACACTCACATACACACAAAACGCACCTCCAACCGCACCTCACCACTCGACTCTGTATCCGGAACTGATATCAGTCACTGAAGAAGGGCAGAGACACGAGTGAAGTAGTTACATAAGTGTCACCGCATCCTTCGCGAAGAGGTGTCCAGCCGAATGCGGACTACGCGGGAGTGTCGTCAGCAGTGCCACAGTAGGGGCGTTCCCTACGGCTCAGGTAAGGCCCCGGTCCCCGCCTATCGTGTGATTATCACGATCAATGGGACTTGGCTGACTCTGGCCCGCCACCTGGGAAGATCACTTTGGAGAGAGGGGGCGGGGGGTGGGAAGGAGAGAGAGCGAGAGAAAGACAGATTGACAGACAGACAGACAGACAGGCGGACACTGACAGATAGAGACATAAAGAGAGACACAGACCGAGAGAGAGGGGGGTGGGGGGGGGGGGAGGGGAGAAGAGAGAGAGGGGTAGACAGCGACATAGAGAGAGATCGACAGAGACATAGATGCACACAGAGAGGGAGAGAGAGAGAGAGAGGGGGGGGGGGGGCAGAAGAGATAGGGGTAGACAGCGATATGGAGAGAGATAGACAGCGACATAGAGAGAGATAGACAGCGACATAGAGAGAGATAGACAGAGACATAGATGCACACAGAGAGGGAGAGAGAGAGGAGGGGGGGGCAGAAGAGATAGGGGTAGACAGCGACATGGAGAGAGATAGACAGCGACATAGAGAGAGATAGACAGATACACAGAGAGAGATAGAGACATAGATACACACACACAGAGGGAGAGAGAGAGAGGGGGGGGAGAAGAGATAGGGGTAGACAGCGATATGGAGAGAGATAGACAGCGACATAGAGAGAGATAGACAGCGACATAGAGAGAGATAGACAGCGACATAGAGAGACACACACACACACACACACAGAGGGAGAGAGAGGGGGGGGAGAGAGAGCAAGAGACAGAGGGAGGGGGAGAAGAGCTAGGGGTAGACAGTGACATACAAAGAGATAGACAGCGACATAGAGATAGACAGTGACATAGAGAGAGAGATAGACAGCAACATAGAGAGAGATAGTGACATAAAGATAGACACATAGAAGGAGAGAGAGAGGGGGGGGAGGGAGGGTGGGTGGGAGAGGGAGAGAGAGAGAGAGGCGAGAGAGAAACAGAGAGACAGAGACAAGGGCAGACAGACAGACAGACAGACAGAAGGACACGACAACTCTTCCCTACTCCTTCCTCCCGTTTTGTTTTGTTGGTGTGTGCGTGTTGTTATCTCATGCTTGCTGATAGCGGCACAGTGCACAACATGCGAGACTATCATCTATGCAGGCCCTGCTGCGGTCTTTGTCCGTCTGCCTGTTTGTGTGTCTGTGGCTCTATCTGTCAATCTGTCATGTCTTGCCTGTCTGTCTGTCTGTCTGTCTGTGTTTCTGTCTAGCTCTCTTGTTGTTTCTTAAATGATTGTTGTTTTTATTGCTATTTTTTAAAAATTATTATTATTATTGTTGTTGCTGTTGTTGTTCTCTCTCTCTCTCTCTCCGCCTCTCTCGCTCGCTCGCTCATCTAGCTGTTTCCAGAATTTTTACGAATACCCGTGGTTATTCATGTATGAGTGTATGAGTATCTTGTATAGTTGTCTGTGAGAGGAATACGTGCGTGCATCTCTCTCTCTCTCTCTGTAGATATATATATATATATATATATATTTGTCAGTGTACCATCTACCCATCCCAAAGAGTGACAGACAGGAATCAACACGTACCCGCTAACGGATTCTCTGCCTCCACCCGATATCACCCTTGAAAAAAAACAAGAGAAGACAAAATTCTTTATGTTCGAGGATAATAGATAAGCACTGGCGCGCTTTAATTTTTTTTTCCAGTCCACGCCTACACTACACAATGCTACATAAAGTCATAACATGCGTACACAATACCACATAAAGGCATGAGCATGGTAATACTAACACACACACACACACACACACACACACACACACACTTAAATTATATTTCAGACATTCCGAAAACTGTAAGTGAAATTTTATTATGTGTAGACTCAAAGTCAGTACTACAAGCTATAGAATCTTCAAATTCAAAGACGCGAATTGAGATGACAATGGAAATAAAACATATTATTCACCAACTGACAAAACAGGGCATTAAAATAACTTTCTGTTGGGTACCTTCGCACTGTGGAATATCTTCAAATGAGTGGGTAGACCAAGCAGCTAGAAGAGCAGCACGTAATTTCGAAGGCGCAGTACAACTTGACATCCAGTTAGATCTACATGAATGCATTAGTTGTATAGAAAATGTATCTAGAAATCGATTTCAGAAATTACTTATAGATTCAAATAATCAGTATTACCACTGTTGTGTGAACACAAAGAATGCAGCTAATCCCAAACATTTTATAAATTTGACACCAGCAGCACATTCAAGACAAATTACAAGTCTAATGTATAGAATTCGTTTAATTGCCTTTCGTACAAAATTTTCTAAAAATATAAAATGTATATGCGGTAAGCAAATAACTGTAAGCCATCTACTCATTCATTGTCCGAGCATAAGACCGTTAATTCCAAAAGATGTAGTTGATGACTTTTCTTCCAATATTTCATTAGCCACTGAAAAGATTTTGAATGATTATTCATTGCTTAGAATGTTTTCAGAAATTTTAAACTCCAGTCCAGTTGGTATCCTCCTTTGATGTATTATAATTAATGTTGTTATTTATATTTACATTGTTGTAGGTTAATACTTGCTGATATGCATATACATATTCTCCCTCCCATGACACCTCATTCAATACACACCACAATCTCTTTAGACTTTTTCTTATAATAATATACCTTTCCTCTGATACATAACATGAACACTTTTTTACACTAATATTCACATGCATTCCCTTTCCTTTATACACTACTTTACTCCTTTCCGTCTAAAAACACTTATAGTGAATAGACGTTAAACTGAAGATAACACACACACACACACACACACACACACGCGCGCACGCACGCACGCACACACACTAACACAGGCACACACACACACGTACACACACACACACACACACACGCACGCACGCACGTACGCACACACACACACACACACAGAACTGTGAAGGATGTATCAGCATGCTCCAGTGGCAGGCATGGGAATGTAGGAGGAGGAGATGGCCTCCCCCCCCCCTCCCCTAGCCCCCACCTGCCTCCAACAACAGATAATGACAGCTTCCCTTCAACTGATCTGGTCACCCACCCCTGCGCTGCACTGCTTACCTGTCAGTCCATCTGTCCGTCCTGGGACGACCCGTGGAAAGGGGTTTCTCTCTCTCTCTCTCTCTCTCTCTAAATAACCCTTAGCTTGTAATTTAGTTTGGTTATATTATTAGTTTATTCTTTCTAAATTTTGTTGTTCATTCAACTCAAGATTTGGTTTTCATATATGTGTGTGTACAACACGTGCATTCATATGTGTACAAGTCGGTAGCCTTACATTAAAACAGTTCTGAGTTCTCTCTCTCTCTCTCTCTCTCTCTCTCTCACACACACACACAAGCAGACAAAAGCGCACACACACACGCGCACACACACACACACGCGCGCGCGCGCGCGCACACACACACACACACACACACACACACACTAACACTAACACACACACTCATACACATACCTATCTACCATCTATCGAACAATCTATTTTTTCAAATGTCTGTCTGCCTGCCTGTTTGTCAATCTGTTTGTATGTCCGTCCGTTTCTCTGTCAGTTTATAACAGACTGTGATGCGAGCCGGCTTGTGAGAGCGGAGACTGTAATTCTTCAGTGGCAGAAGGGAGGAAGGATACTGAAGTGTGGCGCTCTACTTTAGGTCAGAATTACAGTCACGGATCTAACCTGAACTGGTTTTTCCTCCGTCATCTATCTCCGCGAGACACTGCCTTATAACTTGAGAGTTTGCGTGTTCTTATGAAGTGAGGACATGTTCCACTGTTTGTCAGCCATGGCAGAGTGGGCACGCAGGGTCCCCTGCTTTCCCCCATTTTACCAAGTTTGTATTCGAGGGAAGGAGGTCGTACACAGATCTGAGGATGAAACTGATCCTCAGAGGGGCCATGTTCCACATGTCGCTCCAGCTGAGGCTCCTTTGGAATGCATTTTCCCATGTTGTCCACTGCCCTTGTTGAACTGCCTTCTGTACTCTTTTATCATCCTCTTCCTTCTTGATCTCCTGTATGTTCATGTCTCTTTTTGCTTTTCCCTTTGCCTTGGACCACCATTCCATCTTTGTCGATCCCAGGCCCAGTCTGTTGTTTGGGTGTGTCCTATTGTTTCCTACGTCTTTAGACTTTATTTCGCCGCGCTGACTGCCTCCCTGACTTTCCTTTTTCTGCCAGTCTTCAGCTTGGGCTGGCTTGATCTCACAATACTGTCTCCCGAGTCTTCGAGCATGCTGAGAAGTCTTGCCTCCCCTACCTTGTATTCTTCGACAAGGGATTTCAGGGCTAGCCTCAGCGAACGAAGAGGAGGAAGAACTCTCGACCATTCATTTTTTCAAACTCCTGAAAACAGAAATCTATGTTTTTTCCAACCTACATAATGAAGCGACTTACATGTATTACACTGTTCTCATATCATATACTTCAGCAATGCCTTTCGAGAATTTATTGCCTCGTCATCATAATCCATTTCCAGCACACTACTGGCATCCTCACTCTTACAATTTACAGATTGATTTCTGCGCGAACAATATCATTATCAAAACAAAAGAGGCAAGGCCTTCAAGACTCACTTGTGATACACTTAAAAAAAATCTAATCGTTAAAATGTGTTCTGTATTTGTTATTATAAAGCTTCGCGTTAAAAAAAGAAAAAAAAAAAAAAAAGTCCTAACCAGATTCGAACCCCGCGTGTTCGGGTGAGAAGAAACTGCCTTATCCATCACACTATCGTGGCTCCTTAACTGACGTTCTAAAATTTAACATTTGAACATACTTTTTTAAAGGGCGATAAATCAATTGCGGTATTCGCAGTGAGAACGCTGTTTAAATCATCTTATTCTGGTGTATCTTGGGCATTCAAAAAATCTTTAAGGGCAATAAAAAATTCTTTTTAATGGCTATCGCCGCAATCACACTGCAACATTTAGCCGTTTTCACTAGATCTAGATAGATGTACAAGTTTAGTTACACCCGCCGGGAATGTAGTACGACACGGTCGATTCAATTTCTCTTTTATGTTCATTCTAGTTTTATAGTTTTAAAGTTGATATGAAAATTGAGTATTTTGTTAAACTAATAACATGTAGAGTCAAGTACAAGTACTTCTAAACGTCGTAAGAAGTGAAAAGGACTTCATTTTGAGATAGTCAAGACTGGAAATTTGTTCGTTTCATCGTGATCAACTAGTTCAAAGGTATTAACTCGCATGGTTTACAATTTTTAACTGTGAGTTCCGACTGATTCTGTGGATATTTTTAT
>NC_134876.1:12020098-12142598 GCF_041734735.1 Babylonia areolata | reverse complement strand
TTAAAAAGTCACAAGGGGTGGGGGTGGGGGTAAGGGGGGAGAGAGAGAGAGAGACAGAGAAAACAGAAAGACAGACAAACGCAGTCAGACAGACAGACAGATAAACAGACAGACAGAGACAGGTATAGACTGAGGCGGAAAAAAGAGACAGAAAGAGCATTGCTTACCTGAACAGTGTCCCTTATCGACCGCCCACCACTATTCCACCACCAACTTAAAAAGACCTCAGTTATGAGCTTTGCAGCAACCCTTCCACACACACCACACCAACAGACATAAAATGCGCAAACGAATCAAGGACTGAAAGCCAGCAGACGACTTTAAAAAGGTGCGGCGAGTCAAGTCGAAGTTCGCTCCCACCACATCTTATCGCTGCAGGTCGGAGTTACCACCCTTCTTTTTTAACAGTGTGGGAAGCTTTGTTTGGGCGACCTTCACTTCCTGGTCACGAATAGGCGCACCTCTATCTGTGTCTGTCTCAGTCTGTCTGTCCCTATCTCTGTCTCTCTTCTCTCTGTCTCTGTCTGTCTGTCTCTGTCTGTCTCTCCGTCTCTGTCTCTCTCTCTCCATATTCAACCCTTTCTCCATGACAGAGCAGCTGAAACCATTATCTGGCCAAGTGGTAGGGCATTCGTAATGTAAGGAAAAAGTCCCGGGTCAGTCAAATTTCGGATGCAGGAAAGATCTGTTCCTCACTATTCTACGTACTGAGAAGTGATTCCTGTGCGTCAGTCAGTGGACGAGACGATTAGGTGAGATTAACCAGGCTGTGCTGTATTTTCTTAAGTCGACACTGACAAAGGGAACAAGGCAACGGTCAAAGAAATTACCTGTTCGAAGCTAGTTTCTGTTTGCGGTTGTTTGACTTTTATCAACAATCGATGGGACGGGTAAACAGAAAATATATAATCTAGGAGTCAGTAGAACGTGGTGCACACTATTGCAGCACGCTACTCCCGGTGAAAGCAGTCCGACTTTCACATAGTAGGTATGAGTCTGTCGAGACATTAGAAAACAGAAGTCACTGACTTGCCACGTATCAATCCTCACCTCCTTTTGGCCATGGCTGGCACTTCCTTCCTGTTGCTGGTGTGTGAATATTTCATGGTGCTCCCCACTCCTCGGCAGTCACCACTAGGCCTTCTGTTTCTGCTCTGGCCTAGAGAGAGAGGCATGCACGACAGTGCTGTGAATTATTCAGTAAAATCGTCTCTTTGGTGCGCAGAAATTTCATTTCAGCTGATCGATTTGCCGACACGTAAAGATACGAGGTAACGTATGTGTGACTCAAGTTCAACAGTAGGTGCTGGGGATTCTGACTACGGAATAAGATTGAAAACAGACAAAACACGGATGTCTTTTTTTTCTTCTTCAAAACCCAAGAAATAACCCGTTTTTAATAATAATCTATCCCTTTGAAATCTCCAGGAACACATTTTCATAGCCCAGTGTAACACATCATTTCGTCAGAGGGGGTGGGGTGGGGGGTGGGGGGACTGATTCACGGGTGGGAAGAAAGGGCATGTATAATCAATTCAAAACTTCTGCAATCTGCTGATCCGAACTTACTATATCCAAAGCAACAGAGGCATAAGTGTACACCCACCAAATAGTCTTGAAAGGAGAAATGTTTTTTCACAAACTTGAGAATTTTATTTTGACAAGATAGATAACTGCAATTCTACAACCCAACATGTCCATGCTGGCCTGTGACAGGCCTCCTGGTTTGACCTACATGTCTGATCAACGAAAGTGGTGTGGAAATGAGCACGCCTGTTTCATGTATAAACCATCATGTGATCAGTTTATGTTGAATGCACCGAACTTGGTGGAGATGCGTTTGTTCGTAAGAAACCGATGCATACATGTTTTCACAAGGATTGGACCCCCATAACAGCAACATCGTAGGACTAGCATTTCACAATGCATTGAATACCACTCTTCGGTTTTATCAGTTCATCCTTCTCACCTCTACCTCCACCCACCCCTCCAAATGAAAACAGCTTTTCCATCGATCCACTGGCTTTTGTCGCTCTCCAGGTTAATGTCCGCATCGTGTACACACGCGTAGGTCGACGTGGATTTCGACATCGCACTGGTCAGGATATCGATGAGGTCACAAGTCTGTACGACTGGTTCATCTGCGATTCTGAAAGTCTAAACTTTGAGGATTGCTTGATCGAGCGTGGGATCGATATTATCTTTCTATTTATTTATTTATTTATTTATTTATTTTTCATTTATTTATTTATTTATGTTTTACTGCAGACAGCCAGTAGCTGCCAACAGAGAGCTACATAAGGAGACAACGCTTCCAACTTGTAGGTAGCTGTCATTCCTTGATAAAACAACTCCAAACTTGGTGAGTCAAACTCCAGACGATATTAACACTGACCAGTGTGTCCATCTTGAGCTTAGCGTGCATGGATACTTTGACACCTTCTTGAAACTGAAACTAAACTAACACTGTGGTGATGGGTGTCTTAACCAAACTGAAACTAAAACTGACACTGTGGTGATGGGCGTCTTAACCAAACTGAAACTAAAACTAACACTGTGGGATGAGCGTCTTAACCAAGAGTATCACACCGGAGCCAGGTTTCATTGATTAACCAATTCCCATTTCGCCTTCACTTTGATCGTGTCGCCACGCTCAGTGCCCTCTTTGAGAGTTTTGCTCTTTGTTTCGCCTATCTGCCGTTCCCGTTTCGCCTAGTAACCGTCTGTCTGTCTGTCTCTCATTCTCTCCTACTGTTCCAAAGTCCACGCCGTCAGGTCACCACAGAGACTGGGCCAGCAATAAATGAAGAAACACACACACACACACACACACACACACACACACACACACACACACACTGTTAAATGTAACTGCATGTTAGTTATGCATTTTTTGGTAGTTTTCTACCTTTTCTAGTTTTCCTCTTCCCTCTCTCTCCCCCTCCTCTCCCTCCCGCGCCACCCCCTCCCCAACCCCTCCTCTTTTTTTTTTTTTTTTAAATATATCTATTATCACTGATAGTGAAAAGACGCTAAACTAAAGAACGTACACACACACACACACACACACACACACACACACACACACACACACACACACACACACACACACACATGTATAACAGCAACTGAGAATGCAAGCAAAGTGGGAACAAGCGAGTCAGGTTCACCAATTCAGTGACAGGAGAACCGGGAATAGGCCAATCGGGACGACAGCATCACAACATAGTCTGGCCGCCATGGCCGTCAGTGTGGCCATCTTAGTGTGGTGATCCCCAGAGAAACCTTTCTCCCGCTCAGTCAATGCCCCGCGGCCTGTCCCTAATGTCTTCTTCCATCAATTAATGACCACAATTACACCCGCTACCTTGATCGGTGTGCTGGCTGGGATGGTGGACAACGGTGACAGCGAGAACATAGCGAACAGGACTGACAGTGAAGCGGAACTAATGAATAGCCTGTGGCCGACACATCAAGGTTTGTTTATTCAGCCCTGTTCTCGGGAAATTGTCATTGATTGGTTGGTGAGAGAGTTTTAAAATCTCTCTTAGCTCACTTCACGTCATACACCAGATGCTGTTGCTCCCATGCCGCTCGTTCTGGTTTTCCCAGAAACAGCCTCACCCTGTCTCAGTCTCACCCTGTCTCAGTCTCAGTCCTGTCGCAATCACAGAACGCGAGCAGATTACATAATTTATCAACGTAACCTCCTCTGAAGGTCACCCACACGAGAAATTCTGCATCGCTGTTCAGTTTCAGTTTCAGTTTTAAAAAGGAGGCGTCACTGCATTTGGTCGCATCCATAAACGCTGCACCATTTCTGCTATGCAGATACCTGACAGCAGCACAACCCAACGCGCTATGCAGACCTTCAGTGCAAGCATATTGTGTACCCATTGGAGTGGGTTTATCCTACAAAAGTTTACCAGGGGACAATACTATTGTTGCCAAGGGTTCTTTTCCAGTACGCCAAGCGCGTGCTGGACACGGGACCACGTTTTATCGTCTCATCCGAATGACTAGACGCTCAGTTTGATTTTCCAATTTTGTATACACGATGCGTGCGCGCGCGTGCAGAACTTCACATATGCATATTAAAGATCCTGCATCCCCTACCAGCGTTTGACTCATTATGAAACATCGAGTACAGCCTGTATGTTAAAGCCTACTCAGCATGTACTCATATCGAAAACGGGAATGTCCGTATAAACATCAAAGGGTTTCATAATTTCATGCGTATGTACATTATCACAGTGTCACGACAGGCAGGCAGACAGACAGATAGAAGCAAGCAGACAGACAGAGGGAACGGTTTAGAAAATACCTAACAAATGCAGTTCACACACACACACACACACACACACACACACACACACACACACACACACTGGCAGAGCAAACCCGTCCCAGCATCTTGACTGCAAAATATATTTAATCAGCGTTCTTGCAGGCTCTGTCTCTCACTGAGTGCGTCCGTGAGTGCGTGCGCGAGTGTGTGTGTGTGTGTGTGTGTGTGTGTGTGTGTGTGTGTGTGTGTGTGTGTGTGTGTGTGTGTGTGTGTGTGTGTGTGTGTGTGTGTGTGTGTGTGAAAGGGCGAGATCGTGTAAACTCCCGTAAGTTGAGCGCGAACCAGTCACATACAATGGGGCAGCAGTCCGAGACAAAGCCTCCTAATATCTGCTGCCATGGTAATGGTCAGAAAATGTCAACAAACGCAAAGACATATCTATGAAATCGATAACTCTTGGCTATGTATAACAGTCTGCTCACCTGAGCACATTGTTTTAATAGTCAACTCTGCTGTCTCACACGTTTTCCGACTGCTTGTAAAGTCATATTCCGCCAACATCCTAGTGATTTTGTGAAAGCTATTAAACCACAAGTCATTGTGTCTATGATCATCCTATTCTCAGGTGTGTGGGTGGGTGGGTGTGGGAGGTGTGTGTGTGGGGTGGGGGGTGGATGTGTGTGTGTGTGTGTGTGTGTGTGTGTGTGTGTGTGTGTGTGTGTGTGTGTGTTCACATTTTTTGTGACACAAAACCGTACCTTGATGGTTACTGAGATACCACATGTGTGTGGTGAAGACCAAACTGCACAGTTATGCGTCTCGTATTTATCAGGTCCTTAAAGTTGAATGAAGCGAGACTGACTGACACTGAATGTCTGTTGTGGAGGTTCGTCAAATAGCGACATTAGTTATGTTATTGTTACCTTTACGTTACCCTCGCCACCTCCCAGCATCCCCATCGCTGGTCCCCAGTCACTTTGTGCTTTTTCATCATTCTTGTCTGACGTTCTGTTTGGTTGGCTGCTTGTCGTTTGTATTTTGCTTCTGATTATCATTTATAAACGCTTACTTGCTTCTGACTGTTATGTACAAATGCTTATCTGAATATCATTTACATAAATATTTTGTGCGAGAACAAAATATTTTAAGAATCAATGGTTCCCCATCACTTCCGATAACGGTCTTTTAATTTACAGGTCAAAAGGATATGATGGAATCAATAAGAAAACGTGATGGTTTTCACTTACACACACACATGCGCGCGCGCGCTATTGTCTACAATCAAAGCATAGTGACAAAACATACACAATTAACAAATGTGTAACTTACCGCTGTTTCATTTTTCCATGAAAATCCACACATATGTACATTGCCTTGCTACTCATTTTTTAATTTTTTTTTTTATCGCTGTTGTCACTGTGTGTGGAGCGGTCGTACCGTCGAGCAGTAGTAGTCCAGCCTCAGAGATATGCAGGCAGGGGCATCCAGGACGTTTTGTGAACACAGCACCCACAGTGCAGCACTTGACACATGACCACGTCCATCTGTCCCACCACGCAGCGACAGTATATTGAGTGGTCCTGCCCGAGACCATGGCGACAGTGAACACTGATTTCTCATTGATTTTCACCCCTGTGGTCCGCGATAATACACCTTGGTAAAAAAAAACAACAAAAAACAACTGGTTCCAGGTTTTTATGACGTCCAATCGCAGCACTGATACTGAACTCCGCAGCACGTTATAACCCAGACTAGGTGAACTTGGACGCCGAATATGCTCTACATGACGAACTGGACTATAGAATCGGAGGTGGAGGTAGGTTGGTGGGAAGGGAGTAAATCTAGCTGGTGAGGAGTCTTACTTGGGAGTTTGTGTCGCTCGTGCAAGCATCCGGGTGTGTGGGTGGGTGCTAATGCAATTAGCCCTGTCCTATCCTTGCTCCCCAAACACTATTCAAGTGTCACTATATGGATTTTTACCATTTTTTTTTTTAAAACCAAAGCAGTCACGTGACGCGTCCAATGACTGTGTGTGTGGCAAATACTTAAAAAAGCGAAATGTTGCGAAAGACAGGAGGGCGGGGGCGGGGCCGGCTGGGTCAGTGTAGCGCAAAAACTGTTGTTGTAACAGTTAAAGAATCATCGGACTCAAAGTTCAAAGATTCAGAAACTGAGAAAAGGACACACATCTAGTCCGCACTATATCGAATGGTCTTAGAGAACAGGTTAACAGTTTATTACGTATACATTAAACAGTCCCACTCCCTCCGGCCCCAGCTTAAAAGGGTAATTGTTGGTTGTTATCATTGTGTTTTGTTTTATATAATTTTTCAATACACCACACACACACACACACACACACATCATTCATATCACACACACAGTATTGAACAAAGGTTCAAGCAAGAAATGATTCAGTTCAATTATATCACGTCTGTCATGAATTGCCAACTTCCCATCAAAAGCCCACAAACTTGGGAACCCCCCCCCCCCCCCAAAAAAAAAAAAAAAAAAAAAAAAATATATAAAGGCAGGCTGCCATCAACACCCATCCCTCCATCGCCACTTAAAATGTCCACCTCCAGCCAGGAATGTGGGCCTGTTTCTTTCATCTTGCCTGTGACGCTGGCGGCACTACACGGCACAGGACGAACAGAAGCAGTCTCATGCATCATGTGGGACGGTACCTGTGGCAGCCCTTTTCTGTTCGCTTCTCCACTGCTCTCTACCTGTGCTTATTGATTAGCCCCCTCTCTCCCGTCCCGATCCCCACCCCCGCCCCCCGCCCAGCCCCTTAACCCTCCTCGGCCTTGTTTCAGAGCGGAAAAGGCATGAGCTCTGAACATGACATTCTCATTATCAACCTCATCGATCGGGCTGTCCGTCCCCGTGCCACACACACACACACACACACACACATACGTGCGCATGTTTGCATTTGTCGCTAACGTCTCTCATACAAGAATGCTCTGACGCATTTCAAAGCGTTTTAGCTCCAGAAAATCATGTCCCGGAGAATTTTAGTGAGGGGAAGAACTAAATCGAACTTTCGAATTTGGAGGATTGTTCAGTTGTGTAAACAGGTTCACAACTAAGAAATTTATAAATTTTCGATTTGAGTTTTTCTTCAAGCTTCAACATCCAAAGCAGAAATAACGACTAAATTAAGTACCGAAGGAGATTCCGAATGTAGACCTTTTCCTAACCGTAACTCAGGGTCGAACGTGGAGGATTGTTGTGTATACAGGTTCACAACGAAGAATTAATTGATTTTCATTTTCAGTCTTTCCTCAAGCTTCAACATCTGAAGCAGAAATAAAGATTACGCTATGTATTGACAGATATTCCGAAAGCAGATCTCTTACTAATCTCTACTCCGGGTGTTGGAAAGTGTGGCGGCGGGTATGACCATTTTCTAGAACTGTCAAGTTCAGTAAAATGGTTGTTGGTAGTAGCGTCGCCGCCACAGACCTGTACATCTAACCACCAGGAAAGTGTTGCTTTTTTTTTTTTTTTAAATAGATGAATTATCCTGGATATTGACCACTAGCAACACGTTTCGCCAATCCGCTCATTTAGTTGTCGGTCATTTGTTTAAATGAAAAACGTATCCATGTTCTTCAGTGTCCTTTATCATTTTGACACCAATCAGGAAGAGGTCACATGGGGATTTGGTACAATCTTCATGACATTAGATGAGTTCTTATGTGGGAACTGCAATCTTCCGCAGTTGTTTCGTTGATCTGTGTTTATATCTTTCTTTGGCTTAATTTCTATTGTTTCTCCTGAGGCACTGTAGGCCTTACGCCGCTTGTTTCTCTCCACAACTTTGCTCAAACTTTCAGTCAAGTCCCGCGTCACTAGAAATTACAGGTGCTTGGCAAAGATGTTCTGGTCTTGTGATGTTCTTCACAAAACCTTGTCATTAATGGCTTCCTGAGAATATACAGCAAGTTTCTTACAAAGAAAACTTTACTGCAGCCAAAATTTTCTGACAAATATGTGAAATAATTTCCTGGTTAAACAAAACATTTTCTTATTGTCGATATTTCCTTATAACCGAGTATCGTACACCTGATTGTTTAAATAATAATAATAAACACATTCAGCGGGTGAAAATATTAGCTTTCTAGTACGTGTGAGGGTTCTTGAAACTGGAGTCGACCATATCACAGAATATCCACATTCGAAGGGTATACAGAGACAAAACATTAGGAGAGGTGTATACACGTACACGTGCATCAAGAAATACACACATAGGAGACGTAATAGAGAGAGCGAGTGCGATGCGTGCGTGATCGTGCATTACTGATACTTGCATATGCAAACAGGAACTCATCTGTGTTGGCCAGACATTCATTCACATTTTTGCTGCCACCAAGTCGGAAATGGAGTCTCTTTGGACAGGTCAGACAGTCGCAATGACCTTACTATAACTTCGTCTTTTCCACGTGTAACGCTTCATGTGTATTACACTTTCTGTCACAGTGTACAGTTGAAATTAACGATCTGTTAGCTTTCTCTCTGAAGTCACGTTTCTTTTTTTTTGTTGTTTAAATTTTTTTGTTGTTGTTGCTGCCCCATCATCTGCACCGTTTCAGTGGCATTACTCCCACGCCGCTCATTTAGATTCCCGCATACACGGCCACACCCGGGTTCGTCCGTCGCAGTTCCAGCGTCGGCAGTCCACAGGGAACCATCGATGTTAGGTCGCCAGGAGGCCACACACCAGAGGAGACCCTGCACTGCTGCTGAGTCACTTCGGTGGTGTTCAGTGGTGCCTGTTCTGTTTTTTAACGTACTTAGGACACCACCTACTAACGACAATAATGGCTTAGTCGCGGAGTCAGACTGAGTGAGCGTCCCCCCCAGAGTGGAGACCGCCACCACGCCCCTCAAACAACACCCCCCCCCATGAATCTGCCGACACTGACATTGACAGGACTCACCCCAAGCACGAAAGTGGAGGGGTATCGAAACTGAGGTCACCATGAGAGCAGGGCATGAAAGGCCACAGACTTTGAGACTATTTTGTTTATATTGATGACGATGGAGGAGGAGGATGACTATGTTGCTATGGAGGTCCATTTTGGTTTGGGACTGCGTGACAAGGCTGTACTCTACGCTTCCTGTCATAATGATATCCCGGCGTTAACCAGGCCTGAGAGATACAGACACTTGCAGTGTTGGTCAGGTAATTAGAGCAACACACCCAAAGACGGATCCTTGAAGTGGATGACACTCGACTGTGTGGTCCCAGTCTCCCCATTTAAGCCCACAGCACACCCTGGGTAGGAGCCCGCCACGGGCCGAAAAACTCACCCCCGCTGGGATTCGAACCCGCGTCCTCCCAGCCGTCAGTCCGCGACGCTAACCACTTCGCCGCGGCGGCTGGTTAATTTATTTATTTTTTTAAATCTTGCTGTGGTCCATGGTGACGAGAGTGTGTGTGTTGGGGGTGGAGGTTGTGGTAAGATTAAAGGGAAGAAGTTGTGCTGAGTGGCTGAGCTGCAGTGAGTTTGACATAACAGAAAGGTCTATTTCCCAAACAGGTTTTTTGTTCTTCCGTGAACCACCAACTGTCCCATACTAACCACCAATATAATCTATTCCCGCAGTAATGCGTCCGCCTAGGAAGCGAGAGAATCTAAGTGCATGGGATCGAATCCCCCACACAGCAGTTTTCCCCTACCCAGGTCCCCCACCTCCCACCCTCCCCCCACCTCAAGTATGACGCTTATCACTCAGATGATCATAAACATATCCTGTGTGTAGCATGCACTTAGCACACGTGAAAGAACCCATGGCAACAAAAGGGTTGTCCCTGGCAAGATTCTGTTGAAAAATCCACTTTGATAGGAAAATAGTTGCAGGAAAAAAAAAAAGCGGTACTGACTGCACTGCATAGCAGCACGCTCTCCCTGGGAAGAGAAACCCAGCTTTCGCACTAAGAAATCTAGTGACAAAAGAGCAATACAGTTCTATGCTCTATTCATTCAATTTGGTGATGGTGGCAACTGTACAAATTTATACCAACAGTTGCTTCAGTGGAAGCGACTGTCTCGATACAAAATCATAAAGGCGCTGCGATAAAAGAGGGACACCGTGTTTTTGCAAGCTCGTGTTTACAGCGATTTTTTGTTTTTGTTTTTTGTTTGGGGAGGGGGAGGGCGGGGGAGGAGGACATGTTCCTCGTGCTTCCTATTTTACACTTTTTCAAGATGATGTATGGCCGTGACAAATGTGTTGTGGTAATCCAGCTGCTGCTGCTGTTTGTGTGAGGTCCCACAGACGAGGTCGGAGAGAAGAAATAATAGCAAGCAACAAGGTCAGAACAGGTGAACCCAACCTACCATCTGTGATCCTGGGCAATGTAATCACTGAGAAACAAACTGGCCCAATGTTCAGCCTACACTTCTACTCCAGTAATTTCAAAATTTTATTTGCAGAAACCCGGCTTAACAGTTCTATTTCTCTGATGAACAGGTTTCCTAAGATGGCTTTCCATTATTCTGGGGGGTTTGACTGAGGATGCAGGGAAGTAGAGGGTGTGTGTGGGGGGCAGGCAGGGTATCCGTTTTATCAACAGTGCTGTCACCCAAACAAGACATTGTCATGTACAGACAATGCGCGCTTGTGTTGAGTTCATGATCCTTGGAATGAGGCCGTAATACTGCCACGGAAATCTTCACACGTGCATCCGACACTTTATATTCACCACAAAGCCAATGCAACGCAGCGAGTGAAGCAGTGAACGCAATCAGCAGCCACGTACACAATACTGAGACAAAGGCACCTGACTCTGAAACTTTTAACCGGTTGGCTGGTGTGTGTGAATGGACAAGCATTACTATAAACTCAAGTCAGGAGTGATATTTCCTATCTTTTAAATAGGCTGCATGCATCTTAATCTAAACTTACTGAATTTATTGGTGAGATGTGGTGCGTGTGTGTTTACTTTACTGATATGAATTTATTTGCTGGATGTTTTTAGTTGAACATATTATATGATATGGATACATGTAAAGCGCATATCCTCAAAGACCAAGCAGTGCTCAACAAATATGGAGTCTTTTGCACAACACGCTGCCTACCTGGGTAGAGCTGGCTGAAAACTGCCATTGAGTGATCATCAGGTTTCAGTCATGCCCACACACACACAGACATATAACATTTGTGTTTCACCGTTTTGTTTACTTGCTCCACCATGCAGGCGGCCATACTCCGTTTTCAGGGTGTGGAGTGTATGCCATAACCCCACCCAATGCAGACATGGATTACTGGACATTATATGTGCACATTTGTTCATCTGGGTGTGTTTACACACGGACGTCAAGGCACTTGCAGGTGTTAACCTCAGAGATTGGAAAAATATCCACCCTCAACAGAATAGGTGCGATGGGGATAGAACTTGAGGGAGAATCCAGCGCTCTACCAATCTGACCACCGATCCCATACATACTGATGTGCAATACTTTGTCTTGAGTGTGTGTATGTAGGGCTTGTTTTAGTCTATCAACAGCTATAAAGGATATTTTGCAAGTTCAAATCTCTTTCTATGGGGCACATGATCATGTCTTTTATATATCAGAAACAAGCCTGTGATTGCACAAGTTAATTTTCAAGTGGATTAATTAAATGTCTTGAATTTGATCTGACAATAGTCAGAAAGGTATTATTAATTCTGTTCATGTCATATAGATATCTTTATTGTTTTTCGGTCACTTTGCTTCTGCAATTAATCACTAGATTTTCTTTCAGAATTGTTCCCCTTTCTTGTCCATCTGTCAATGTGGTGTGTGCACAAATATTAATGTGTTTGCAAGCTCACCTTCAAGCATGTTCATGTGCACAATCTTTTCTGATTTTTTACTTCCTTTTAGTTCTTGAATTTGATGTACTCTCTGTAGCAGATGTTGATTAGCAAGGTTGGGTTGGAAGAACGGGCCATGCCTAAAATTCAATTCATGAGCTTTGTTACACCTTGTAAAGTTTCAAGTACAGAGTTCCAAATACAGTCTCAGCTCCAGAAGTTGATAAACTACTTAATTAACCTTCGCCGCACAGAGTGGGTCTGTCAGACCCACAGCCGCATTAAAGTCCCCATATTTCCGGAACTATTAAAGCTACAGTTATGAAATTTCCTGACTTTTCCTGACTCGTAAGTCCCTTTCCGGTGACAAAATTTGGAATTATTACATCATAAAAGAAAGGTGTAATTAATGATGTAATTTCATTATCCTGATTCATCCCAAGGTGGGCCTTTCAGATCCACATATGAGAAAGAGGAGCAAAGGCCAATACCCTTATTCGTCCAATGGTGGGCCTCTCAGACCCACATATGAAATAGAGAGGAGCTATCCTTCTTCCCTGTCGTCTTTCTGTGCCATCTGTTCTTCTCTATCCGTTCTTCCCTGTCATCTTCTGTGCCATATGTTCTTCTCTGCTATCCGTTCTTCTCTGTCATGTTCTGTGCCATCTGTTCTTCTCTGCTATCCATTCTTCTCTGTCATGTTCTGTGCCATCTGTTCTTCTCTGCTATCCGTTCTTCTCTGTCATCTTTCTGTGCCATCTGTTCTTCTCTGCTGTCCGTTCTTCCCTGTCATCTTCTGTGCCATCTGTTCTTCTCTGCTGTCTGTTCTTCTCTGTCATCTTTCTGTGCCATCTGTTCTTCTCTGCTATCCGTTCTTCCCTGTCATCTTTCTGTGCCATCTGTTCTCTGCTATCTGTTCTTCCCTGTCATCTTCTGTGCCATCTGTTCTTCTCTGCTATCCGTTCTTCCTTGTCATCTTTCTGTGCCATCTGTTCTTCTCTGCTATCCGTTCTTCCTTGTCATCTTTCTGTGCCATCTGTTCTTCTCTGCTATCCGTTCTTCCTTGTCATGTTCTGTGCCATATGTTCTTCTCTGCTGTCAGTTCTTCCCTGTCATCTTCTGTGCCATCTGTTCTTCTCTGCTATCCGTTCTTCCCTGTCATCTTTCTGTGCTATCTGTTCTTCTCTGCTGTCCGTTCTTCCTTGTCATCTTTCTGTGCCATCTGTTCTTCTCTGCTGTCCGTTCTTCCCTGTCATCTTTCTGTGCCATCTGTTCTTCTCTGCTGTCCGTTCTTCCCCGTCATGTTCTGTGCCATATGTTCTTCTCTGCTGTCAGTTCTTCCCTGTCATCTTCTGTGCCATCTGTTCTTCTCTGTCATCTTTCTGTGCCATCTGTTCTTCTCTGCTATCCGTTCTTCTTTGTCATCTTTCTGTGCCATCTGTTCTTCTCTGCTGTCTGTTCTTCTCTGTCATCTTTCTGTGCCATCTGTTCTTCTCTGATATCCGTTCTTCCCTGTCATCTTCTGTGCCATCTGTTCTTCTCTGCTGTCCGTTCTTCTCTGTCATGTTCTGTGCCATCTGTTCTTCTCTGCTGTCTGTTCTTCCCTGTCATCTTTTGTGCCATCTGTTCTTCTCTGCTGTCTGTTCTTCCCTGTCATCTTCTGTGCCATCTGTTCTTCTCTGCTGTCCGTTCTTCTCTGTCATGTTCTGTGCCATCTGTTCTTCTCTGCTCTGTTCTTCCCTGTCATCTTCTGTGCCATTGGAGGTAGGGCGTCACTTGCAGAGGGCTATAATGAAGGCCAGGGGCAGGGAACATGCACGGCTGTGCCACTTCACCACCACCAGCGCCCACCCAAATACACATATAAACACATTTCCACCCCAAACACACACACAATCAATCATGCATATCTTAGCTCCCACAACACACATGCAGAGCAATCTGTGCACTTGAGCTCGCATGATACATACATCATATGTAAACATATAACAATAGATGCAAAAGTGTCATATATAAAAACTAATCCCCCAAAAGCGTTTTTGTTGGAAAAGGCTTTTTTTGAAAGGGGATCCAAATTTACTGAAAACGTGGCACCATCGCTTGCCTGCAGACAACCAGCTTCACAATGCATATTGTTAGGGCGCAAATAGTTTAGATTCAATTTCGATAAGTTGCTGCAGCCATTGCTAGCCATAGACACAATGGATATTCATAAACTAGTCCCCTATAACACACAGAGCGTAATAGAGCGCTAGATCTATGTGTGTTGCTATGCTGCCTCCTGAAACTCGGCAACAGTTCATGCAACTAACTTCACAACACGAAAAGTATTTAAAGTATTTAAAAAACGGGCAGGATTTCTTAAATGTTTTAAAAGTGTACACAAATAAATAATAACAAGGATGCAACATGGGCGATCGAATTACTTACCCCAATACACCCAAAGCAGCGCGAAGTTCTCGCTCTGCTTCTTCCACCATGGATGCTTGTGATGCCATGCTTGTTTCAAGATGCACCGGTGATGGCTGAAATTCAGCCCTAGGCCCTATCGCTCGCTTGCCTGCTTTGCAACCCTGTGGGTCTGACAGGCCCACGCTGGGATTATTAAGGGGTAAACCGCCCATTGCTTCTTTGGCGGTATGTCGGTCTGAGAGGCCCACCTTGGGACGAATCTTCGAGTCAGAAGCTCAGTGCGGCGAAGGTTAATGCAAGGTTGCAGTAAAGCCACCGAGACTATGCACTGCTGCAGTGTCACCATTTGTAATCAATAGGGAGGGGTTTGCAAGCCCCCTTTTGAAGGGGACCTTTCATCGCTTGCAGAGTGAGAAGTAGGTCATATGATAATGTCATGGGCACCCCACCACCGTCACTTTCTTTCTTTAGTTTGCACTGCCTGTGTCCGGACAACTTTTAGCAGTTTATAAATGGATCAGTTCAAATATGAAATGGCAGAGATGTTATGTGAAACATGCTCAAAATGAACATTAAAGACTAAAATAATGGGTGTAATTACAAAACCAAATATATCTTGAAAACTTGCAAAAATAATCACCAAACTTGTTCTGCTGAATCCTTTCATCAGGAAAACAATTTCTATGTCAAAATCTTAGCCTTTCAGTGATAAAAAAAAAACCATAAAATAGAGACGTGCATATGCACATGGTTCTCATTAAACGTTACAGGGGATCTCAATGGAAATCAAATGAATGGGTCTGCAAACCCTCCCTAATATCAACTTTAAGTGGCTGAGAATGTACCAATGATGAAGTTTGCCCCCCATAATAGGGTGCTAAATAGGCACAAATTTACTTTGAGATATTACTTTGCTGGGAGACAATTTGATTAAAAATAATTTTCAATTTTCATGTCACAGCTAAGTAATGTCATTTTTTTTTTAACTGATGTAACACACACACACACACTAGGAAATCAATGAAAGAAACAGACACCATTGTATGGTAAGAAATATTTATTGATAAATGGACATGAAAACATTTTAACATTTCATGGTGCTCACAACATTCACACACACACACACATGAACCATGGACAAACATATCTTGACACTGTACTTCTTCAACAACACCATAGCATCAACATCTGCACAAGATTCACTCTCTTTTCACTCAGGCGTGCATACACATCCTCACTGGTGACTTACTGTTGAGACGGACATGAGACAGGACATTTAACGGACAAATGTTAACACCTGACATTGTTCTCAGAAGATCATACATCAGTATCTAATCAAGGTTCACTCTCTTTCCTACAACACACACATTCACCTCACTGTTGACTTACTACAGTTGCAGACTGCAGCCCCTTATCATGCTTTGTAGCAGGTTCTGCTTTAATATCCCCATTCCTGGTTAATTAAGTATGAGACTAAAGCGCTTCACAACTCAATGCAGCTATGGTAATAAAGCTACCTGGAATATACTTCAAACATAAAAACCTAGTCCCCAGGAATCATACACAAAGAAAACAAGAATAGGTAAGGTCTGGTGACCTGTCACAGACTGACATACCTCTCTTTACCTTCTTCAACAAGCAATACACCTTTGAAA
Organism: Babylonia areolata; assembly: GCF_041734735.1. Taxonomy (NCBI): domain Eukaryota; kingdom Metazoa; phylum Mollusca; class Gastropoda; order Neogastropoda; family Buccinidae; genus Babylonia; species Babylonia areolata. The sequence goes on along the minus strand of NC_134876.1, from coordinate 12,126,430 downwards.
TGAAAATTCCACCCCATTTCCCAAGGCACATTTTTCTATAAAATGTTTAATATGTTTATTGGAATCAAAACCAAAGTGGTAGTGATACTTCTACAAAACTGGCTTTGCCATCTTCAGTTTTATGCAAAACTCAGCTGTTTAGTAAAACCTGAAAGAGACATTATTCAGTATTCGGTCAAATGAAAACATTGAATCTAAAATAATGATGTCTACTTTCTTTTTTTTGGTCTTGTATTTGTGTGTTGAGTGTGCGCAAGCATGTTGTCTGCCTTACCTCCATGTGTCCTATTTTGCAAGGGTGATGACTGCCAAAAAACTATTCTGAGAAACAATTCTAAACACATTTCTATGGGTACTTAGCATAAGCATCTTATTCACTTAAAAAAAAAAAGTTGTTAATAGCAACTAACAATATGATCTTATTATATAAAAGAAGAAGAAAAAAACCCACAAAAAACCGGCCTTAAAAACGCTTGTACTTGTATTTTGCCAATGGTTATGTCAAGTAACTTTCTGTGTAGTGGGCTGTTCTTGCTTTGTAACTTAATAAAGATGCAGGTTATGTCTTTATGAATTACTAAGCAAGAACCGTACACAAAACAGAACAGCTTATCAATGGCAAAATACAATAACAAACCAGTCTCCCTCATTCTCCTCTCTGCAAATATCACCTGAACAACACAGACTATGCGACTCCACACACACAAAACTGACATGAACCACACATACTTCACGTTAAAATCAGGGTAACAACCAATACCAAATGAAAAGGAAAACAAAAATACTTAGAAATCAAATTCTAATAAAGTATCCAGAACATGATGCCGATTTCAGAAGTGGACTGTTCCAAAGAATGAAGCCAACTGCTAAGTGACTGATATCCAACATAATTTGTGCCACCTGTTATGGAGCATCTGAATATCTATCGTACATAAAGATGATGAAAAGAAACATAAATATGGAAGTCAGAGTGGACACCAATTACCGAAGGAAACTAACTGAAATTTACAAGACAAAAAGCCCACAGAAATTTGTAGCTCCCACTAAATAACCAAAACAAATAGCTGCATCTAGTATGTCTGTTTTCTGTCATTCTGAACAGCAGAACTGACATTCCAATCTTCCTTGACAGAGATCTTAGCTTGCAGAATACTTTCAAATCTTCCACCAAAAAAATTACTGCACCTGATCATTCTGTTCCAACTGAAAAATTAAATTTTCAGTTTGCTCTTCCTCATTCTGTAGACAGAAAAAAAACCAGCACTAGTCATAGCAATATAGTTTTGCTAACAGTCAGTGAATTGTTTGAAATCAAATCTGACAAAAATTCTCAATGTTTGCACTACTGAATTCTCTTGTTCCACAATTTCCTAACGGAAGATAATGACATGATTTTACTCCCCCAAAAAAACTCTTGGCAAGATGTGCTATTATTTGTAAATTGTATACAACGAGAAAGAACCCTTTTCATACTTAAAAACTGTTAAATCATAGACAGTGAAATATTATTTCCAGTACATGGGCCCACCTACCTGAAATGCCTGTGTCTGTATTCAGGAAAAGATCAAATAAAAGTCTGCCAACAATACCTGTGGTGGAAAATACACTTCAATTGTTGTTAAGCTCAATTTACCTTTAAAAAAAACAACAACACACACACAAAAAAAATAATTTAGAAAAAAACACAAAAACAAAACAAAACACAACAACAACCTAAGACAGTCAGAAAGAAAATAAGAATAATTTACAGACTTACGTGATCACTGGAACAGTTTCTGTAATAAAAATGATACAACCTTCATCTATATACCAAATTTTAAAATTCTAATATCCCACCTTGTTGATTAACATCTCATCGTTGAAATTTGTCCACCGACTTTCAACACCTCACATGCTATGCCATTTATGGATTAGAAGAAAGCCAGCCAGTGCCCTAACTGACTTTATGAAACAGATGGCATCCATGTTTTTTTCAACCTGAAATTAGCTGACAGCAGGACCATTCTCAAGGGATCTGACTGACTGCTGGAAAATGTGTAACACTGACACTAAGTAATAAATAGAGCATGTAGGTATCGGATTCTATTCCCATAAACATCTGTCCATTGAAGCTGACAGCCCCTGTCATTAATCAAAACATTCACATTCCTTTTTTTTTTTTTAATCTTCAAACTTAAACCATGGACATTAAATGAATGTAAATATATTTGGACTGGACAGGAATCCAGACCCCTGCCGGAGTCTGCACCAGTGGGTCATGGTTAAGTATGTGTAATTAAATATAAATGTATGCATTTGCAATTACCTAATGCTTGGGGAATCTGGCAGGTTTAAATGTGAACAGCTAAACAATTGTGGGCAGACAACAAAGATGGGCAAACAAAAAGGTTCTGGAATCACATACCTTTGGCAGGAACAGACCTTTTCAGGGAGCTTACACAAGCATGCACACAATCCTCAGTGAGAAGAAGTTAGCATGAACAGCAGCAATGCAAACACCTGTCTTCAAAAATTAAAAGAAGGAACTAACACTACTTCCTATGCCAAAAGAAAGGACCAAGAGATGTGATGATCAACTGTGCAAGAACACAAATTAAGACAAAGTGTTCTTTGCCATATAAATTTCTAAATGAGATCAAATTTTACCAAGTAGTTAATAATCACTGACATTTTTCAAACCTCTCAAACTAGAAGGTCAATAATCTAACGAGTTGTGAACAAGTATGAACAAATTCAGGATGTGTTTCAATCTCTCTGTTATGTAGAACAAAATGTGTATAGATAATTAAGATGTAAAATAGATCAACAGATCCATTCTCCTGTTATTATTCTGAATCCAAAGGTAGAACTGGAAACACTGCCCTGGATGACAAAGAACACTGCATATGAAGAAACAATCTGATCATGACCACATGCCTTGATTTCACCCTCACCTTAAAATAATCCTCAACATGGGTGTGATCTCCAGCAAATCAATCATTATCAATACTGGCAAAATATTAAGGGCACTACATGTTATTCAGAGGAGAAACAACAACCAGGCATGTCACAAACACAGATGCATCACTGTCTAGAGCAACTGTCATGCTGTCATACAAAATCTCTGCGTCACCAACACTTTGGGGACCAGAGGCCCAACAGTGGGTCTACCCACTGTGACGCACCAACCTGGCCAATCACTGCTTCAACCGAGACTTAGCAACCCTCAGAAAGGAACAAAAGCAAACACACAAGAAAAACGCTGCATCACCAACCACAGTTGGGGGCTTTCTGCCCAACAGCAAGCTAGCTCACTGTGATGCACTTGCCTGAAACGCGTCCGCTCTCATGGTTCCCCTATTCCACGCTCTCCACACACACTCAAGACAATTTCACACCCATTCTCACTGATCCTACCCTCATTTAACCGTGTCTCTTGTCAATTCTTGTTAGCCAACCAGGGCTCAACGAGGTGACCTCATCGCTTGACGGGAAAAAGAAACAAAGAAAAGTCAGAGTTAATAGCCTTCAAATGAACACCAATCATCTTTTTGATTCAGAGAAATAATAATCTATGAGTGATGATAGAAAAACAATGTTCATAAAAAATCAATGTACATAAAAAATCAAAGATATTTTCTGACTCAGCTTCAAATTACCCCCTTCCACATCCCAGACAAACCCACAGATAAACCTTAATTCTTCAACTTGAACCCACACATGGCAAATGTTTGTCACTGGTACCAAAGTTTCATTTGAAATATCAAAATATGAACAAGAACATTAAAAAAAATTAAAAAATAAAAAGAAAGGAAACGCTGTTTATCCCAGTATTTACTGTTACAACAGACATGATGTCATAGAGGCAGTAACTAACGTGTGATGGAGATTAATAGCCGCCACGCATTTGAGGGGGTCCCTGCATGCCAGGCCCCGGTCGGAATGGCATGTTGTAGGGTCCTGGAGGGCCAGGAGGACGCATGCCCATTCGAGGAGGCATTCCTCCCATCATCCCACCTGAAAGATTAAGCAAAACTTCATACTGCAGTCAAAATCAACACTTTCACATACAGTAATCATGCAGCTATCAACCAAGTATAATTAGAGGGTATATCACTTTGGTCTCTGTCTTGAACCCCAGTATTTCTAGACACTTTTCATCATTTCCAACCCACCTAAAAATACGAAAGACAACAAAACCACAACCACCTCACATAAAAACAGGAAAGTCATCAAAGAGAAGGTATAATATCATAGCTCATAATGGCATTAAATCCACACACAAAAGCACAGCACAATTTTAAAAAAAACCTGTTAATTAAATATGGTTCTTCCTAAAATTATTCTTTTAAAACAGACTGTGTTCAATTGAAGAAACACTTGTTTTCATACCAGATTTTCTCTCACAAAAAACAAACATAAAGTCTAACAAATTACAAACTTACCGCATCTTCTTAGTTTCCTAGTACCTTTCAAAATAAAACTTTCCTGAGGTTCTGTGATAAGAAGGTACTGCTGAGCACAAAAAATTACTGCCTATCAAAAGATAATGAAGCTAACAGAAATTTGCATTATTATCATGGGGAGCTAAGGTTCTTCTCCTGGCTCTTTCCAGCCTGAAAAAATTTAAGCCTGAGGACCACCCTCACAACAAAAAACAGTTCAGTAGCGGTAAAAGGGCAATTAATCATTCTGCATACTAGCCTCAAATCATTTCCCTTTGACACTAAAGGAAATACTATCACCATGGCACTATAGCTGTTTCTTTTTGTGGGTTAAGTGAACACAAACTTCAGTACAAGCTTGACAGACTGAATAGATATAGAACAGAAACTGATCTTTCAGCCTCTCCCATTATAAGGAAAATAGCTGCTTACTGATGAGCACACTCAGCAGCAGCAGTAATGCAGCTAACATGATTCCACACAGGTTAAATTACAGCTTATTTCATAAATGATCCATTGTCATTTTAAAAGACTTGCAAATAACAATGATGAATGATACCTTGCATGGGATGATTCATGTTCTGATTCATATTCTGATTCATGTTCATGTTTCCTCCTGCCATGCTGCCGGCAATCCGAGCCTGATACTTGGGAAGGCTGGCCCGCTTCTCTTCCTGCAACATCAACCATTAGTATCAGTAAAACTGCTTAGAAAATTTCCAGTGATTCAAAACCGCACTTTGTTAAAAATGCAAAATTTTATCTTCTATTCAGATTTGGACATGGGCACAGGAAGGGATTTATAGGCCACTGCACTGATTATCAAATTCGCAATGTGTGTCAAAAAAATGCATCCATGGAATATGTAGCATTTTCAAAACCAACAAAATATAATCAACAATCTCAAGACATCTGACAGCTCTAGCAACATCATTCAGCAAGTATTGTTTCATACCTGTGATAACAGATTGTTTCTGTTACATAATAAGCAAAATGAATGATTATGTTACTGTGAATGCTTTCAATGGTTCTTTTTGAAGTAATGTGAACAAATTCAATGGAAAGTCTGCTGACATTATAAGAAAAAACAAAATGATTTCCATGCTCTTTAAACTAACCTCAGATCTGAAGAAATGCCTGTGGAAGTGTGGAGAGAAACTCCCACCCATACAAAAAAAGGGGCAACAAAGTACTTACCAAAGAAATATCTTCATCCGGATGGATAAGTTTGGAAGTCAAACCTGAGCTGGCTTCCGGTTTTTTAATAGTAGGTGCACCAGTTATTGTGGCAGAAGCAGAAACTGTTGCTGCCGCTGGGAATGTAGGCTTCACAGGACCAATAGTTGTTGAAGTCGGACCACTCTGAAATTACAACTAAACGGTTAAGCCACTTGCTTACTTTTCCTTTCACTACAACTATTCTACTTAATTCCAAACCTTTCCCTAAAACCTGCATTCATTTCAGTGGCGAGTGCTCACATTTAAAACTCAGACCAGCCAACCAGAAAAAATCATTCCCAAGTTGCAGCAGTCCCAGACATGATTTTCAATAGTATTTCAAGTATATCTGCTAAATGCAGCTTTGATTTCCTAAACCTTAAATTCTGTTAGCAAAAATCTGCAAGAGTCCCACATTTACATTTTATTTATATTTTACAGTTACGTCAAGCTGTTTTGTGTGGTATCAATAAGTACATGTTCAACCCCCCAGACACAAATACATAATCATGTTTCCCCTGTCATTATTTGTCACCCTTTTCTTCATTCTGATAAACTGAAAGAACATAAAGTGGTAACATTAAGAGACAGCAAAGAACACAGTGAGTCAAGTTTAAGTGTAATGAAACCACATTTGCGGGATTTAAACATATACACACATCCATTCCAATATTTTTAGGTAATTATACTTTCTCACACACACACACAAATAGCTATATTGCTTTAACAATCTTTTTCTTTAATGGCAGGGGGGAAGAAAACTGCCCACAACTTTCTCAACATTTTTCAAATCTACATACTCCAAGACAAACTTCCAACTGAGAAGCCAGATTTTTATCCACTGACAAATATTTCAAGTCTATGATGTGTATCTCAAATGCTGACAGTGTGAAACTGAAAGGACTCACCTGAGCAGCCGCTGGAAACAAAGGCTTTGAAGGACCTGGACCTGGCCCTCCTTGGTTCATGTTCATATTCTGGTTGCCTGGAGGCATCATTGGCTGGGGTGGCATGGGAGGCATTCTGAACATATAATACACACATACAGTGGTACAAATACTGCTAAAAACGTTGAAAAGAAACATTAAAACAAACATCTGTATGTGTCATACAACTACAGAGTATCAGGAAAAGCAACTGCTACAATAAAAATCATATTCAGAAACTGGACTTCATCTTGGCGTTCACAGCCATACCATCAGTACAGTTCTAGCAATGAATGAGTTTTTCCAGCTCTTCCTGTTTGTTTGATTTGAGTGGCGTGTTATTATATAGGCAACATATCTTGTCTTGCCTGTTTGAACAGGGGGCAGTTTCAGAAAACCACTCTGCTGTCTTGTTTTCCTTTCCATAGGGGCAGGTGGGATATGGTACCAGCTTCAGTTTTAGCTACAGGAGATCGTTCAGTCTGTGGTGAAGAATCACATCCTTTACAAGATAGCATCATTAAACTGGGCATCTCGCTCCCCCAGGCTGAACACAGCGGATTTAGAGGAATAACCCTTGAAAAATAATCAGGGAGGAGTATGCTCCCATCCACAACCCCCCCAGAGAGCATCATGCACATGCCTATCACTGCACTGCTAAGTTATGCCCCAAATATGAGTCAAATTAATAGTATGAGAGAAGGAAACTATACCGAAATCTGTTTTTGAATACCAGAAAAACCTAACCCCCAATGCTCCCAAGGCAGGCTTTTGAACCAGGAGCTAAGGGTAAGATAACCCCAACAGAAAACCTATTGCACTTAAGACAGATACCTGGCCAGTGTGCCTTTTAGTAAACCAAGACATGCTTCAATAATGCCATGGCTACAGAAATTGGACAAGACTTTGGGTAGCCTGCAGTGATGCCTGTGTCAACTGGCAGAGAGGAGGGACTAAATCAGCTGGCTGTGTGGGCAGGAGGGGCAGCCTACATTCAAATATTCAGAAGAGCGCGTGTGGGGTATGGTGGTTGCACCAGTCACTCAAGATGGCTGAAAGGGAGCAACCAAGAAACTCCACTATTTCATGTTTCAAATAATAAAAAATTATCCCATTCTGAAACCCCCTACACTCCCCCCCAACCCGCCATTGGTTGTGGGCTGTGAAGACCCGAGAGCTAGAACGCCAAGTCAAGCTGTTAGTGTAGGGATCAGTGTGAACTTGAATTTCTGATACAAGCTCCAATCATTTAGACAAAAACAACTCATCCATTCATTACTATAGTCCACAAGTTCTTTTCTTTTTCGGCGTCAGTGCATCTATCATTGTATGGTACTTTTCATTTAAGAAAAATAAAAAGGAAAGTTAACTTATGCTTACCCCATGTTACCCATTGGGCCCATATTGCCACCCATTGGTCCCATGGGACCCATGTTTCCCATATTATTCATTGGACCCATTGGCCCCATGGGGCCCATAGGCCCCATATTGCCCATTGGGCCCATCATAGGGCCAGGGGGCATTGGAGGCATGCCCCCTGGATTGGGAAAAGCCATGGCTCCCATTGGACCAGGAGGCATACTGCTGGGAAAAGCAGGCTGTGGTGTGCTGCTGCTGCCGCCGTCGTCTTCATCGGGAGAATCACCTCCTTTCAATTCATCTGAAATGAAAGAGATATTTCCTTCAAGAAACACATGTTGTATTGTGAATGCCAACTGTTACAAAATAATGTTTTGATCGTTTGCAATTTCACAATAAGTTCTTGATCAAACACTAAAATGAATAACAATCATCCTTAAGGTGGTTTCAACATTACATTCTGTTCTGTTTAACCTCACACGGTCACTTGATTCAGTTCTCATCAGACCGCGTTGGCTGTGTGCCAAGAATATCGCTCTGCTGCTAATTTGGTCATTTGTCGTCTGCTAACATGTGTACAGCCGGCATCACTCAATGACAGTCGCATCTTGGCCACTCTCTTCATTATTCATTTATTTTCTATCAGATCGTCCTATAAATGTTCATCTCTATCTTCTCCTTCGAATTTACGCTTCAATTCTTTCTGAGCATCAGCTAAAGAAAGAAATCATGGTTGATTTAGTTCGTCACGATTGCATGTCCTGAGCACGGTGTCAGTCCGACATTTTGTTGAGCGAGCGAGGAGAGAAGTCAGGCAAACACTTGGGCAGTGACCCAACCAAAACGTTCAAATAAAGGACTGCTTCATGACGTAGATGGGGTTTCTAGTTATGAATAGAATCTAGAGAGATTCCCCAGGCTAAAGCTACCACTATTTTTGCCAAGGAAGTGAATGCAAACCAGGGAAAAGTCAGAATATTTCGATGACGAGTTATCTCGTCATGCAGGCAGCAAAGCATACATACTTGCCATGACGAGTTATCTCGTCATGCAGAGATGACACAACAAAAAAATAATAAAATCAGTCTCAAGAGTCTTCAAAATCCTAAAAAAAAGATTCACACAAATAAGGGAAAAAAGAAGAAAAAAAAGAGGAACAGACATAATAAATAAAATAACAAAGCTAGATTGTCCACAACATTATTCACAATGTACAATTACAGAATTATTCTCTATGTACAGTTACATAAGAATAAAAACTTACCTTTCTTACTCTTATTTCGTTCATGGTCTTTGAGGTCTTCTTCTGGTATGCCCTCCATTCCATAAATTTCTATTTCAATGTTGTTTCTGCCAGGTATAGAATTTGGTACCTTATCAACTTTGTCTTTGTGCACCTAAAACAGAAGACAAACAACAATCAAAAAACTAATTAAAAAATTTCTATAAATTATATATAAAGGACACGAGTTGAGTTTGATTTTTTTTTTTTTTAAACTTTCTTTGCCTTTTTATCTTGTTTTTTCCCCCCCCTTTTATCCTTTTTTTGTAGCAACAACCCTGTAACATATGACAATTAATATCATAACTATTAATAGTATTAACATCATTATTTACTATTATAATCAGTGCTCAACACTGACTTTTTTTTTCCAACTGCCCAGTCAGGCAAGTCAGCGGAAAATTCACTTGCCTGAATCATGGTGAATGGTTTTTGTACTTGCCCAGCTTTCACTCAGTTTCAGCAACTTACACACATCAAATGTGCACACACACAAAAAACCAAAAGGAAGTTTAAACAATGTTTCTAGTCGGTCTAAAATCAGAAATATCATGGCTTAAAAAAGAAAAAAAAGTACTTTTAACACATCTTTTATCTTTATGATTTGTGTATGTATGTGTGTATGTGCATATCGTATGTGTCCGTGTGTGTGTGTTAGGCATTCATATTGTAAACATATCTTATTATACAGGAGTTTGAGAGGATAGTGAGAGGTGACAGAATGATAGTGAAAACTAGAGACCAGGGTTGGGGCATAGTTCCAGGAGAGAAAGGTAGTGCTGTTACTGTTAGTTTAATACATGTGGACCCTTCAACATAGCTGGACTTTGACCCTTCCCCACCCCACTCATTCTATCACATTATCATAACCTCCATCCCTTCTGCCACTGACTGAAATTAATAAACAATGAGGCCAGGAGATCAATTAACAAATAGTAAAGAGTGGTAACTCTCTCCGTTCACAAGGTACACAACTTCAAGTAACGTTACCCATTCTGCTAGCACACAGGTAAAAAAAAGAAAAAAAGAAAGAAAAAAGGAAGCGCCGGGTTTGTGTTCATACCGATCATTTGACATGTGCACACAGTAGCAGTGACAGAAGAAACGTGCAAACACAAATTTAAGAAATTAGCATTTATTCAAGACTGGCATAAACTCTTTAATCCTGAACAAGCCACACAGAACACACAGACAATACAGAACAAACACAAGGTTGCCTCCATAGTTTTTCGACTTGAAATTAATAAACAATGACTGAATGAGGCCAGACCAACCGATTTAACAAATACTTGAAATAGTATTATATTTTTTTTTTTTACAATAATAATAATACTTATTATTATGAGCATTTATGCCTAATCTTGAAAATAAACCCTAGGCGTTTACAAATAGAACACATATTTGTATATCAAAGGAAACACAGAACACAAGATACCAAACATTATTAAAAATTATTCCCCCCCACCATCCACACTGTGACACGCATTCACACACACAAGTCATAGCACACAACTGTAAATAGTACACAATAAAAAATACTACCTACAAATTCTAAAACTATCAAAACTCACTCACTCAGTCATTTTAGTTCATACTGGAAAGGGAAGAGCTGTTGAGAATTAATCAGGAGGGGAAAAGATGGGTCTTCAGACTGGATTTGAAAAATTGCAGTGAAGATGAGTGACGGAGAGGCTGAGGAAGTTGATTCCAAGGAAAGGGTCTTGGAATGAAAAACTGCGTTGGCCATACGTTTTGGTTCGAGCAGGGGGGATCCTAAGCATACTGGTGTCAGAAGAAGAAGAGGGTATGTAAGGATGAATGAGATCAGGAAGATACTGTGGACCAGAAGCCTCAATAGACTATTTTGTAAATAATTTTCTTGTACTGGGAGCCAGTGTAAAGCATGAAGGAGAGGAGAGATGTGATCAAATTTACAGAACGAAAGACAAGACGAGCAGCATATTTCTGAACTTTCTAAAGCCTAACAATGAGGTAGCTGGGTGAACCAATAAGTACAGAATTAAAATAATCCAAGCGGGACGGCACAAAGACACAGAGGAGAGTTTTGGTTGCATCTTCAGTCAGATGACAAATGGATGCAATTCTGCGAATTTCAAAGTAACACAGTTTGCATATATTTGCAACATGCTGTTGATAGGAAAGAGACTGGTCAAGTATGACACCAAGATTGCGGACAGAAGAGGAAAGAGGAATGTCGGTGTCACTGAGGGAGACTGAGGAAGGAAGAGAGACTGAGTGGCAAAGTCTTTGTGGGGTGATAGTCATGATTTCAGTTTTATCCTAATTAAAAATTTTAATTTAAGCTTGTTTTCAGGCATCCACATCTTCAGATCAGAGATGCAGGCCTGAGTAGAGTCAATGAGAGGGATGGAGAGATGGGAGTTCCTGACAGATACAGCTGGTTGTCATTGGAAAAGCTGTGGTGGGACAACAAATGATGATTCACAATGGTGGAAATCGGTTGTGTACAGGCCACAGAACAAACAGAATGGGCCCAAGCATGGAGCCTTGTGACACACCAAACTGTATGTCGGAAGGGGAGGATGAAAGACCGTAAACACTTGTAAAGAGTAAAGTGTGGTAACTCTCTCCATTCACAAGGTAAATTCTCAGAAAATGAAAGAACTACTCATGAGTAATATCTGACAATCCCGCATTTCACCAGCATACAAGAGGGGGATATGACATCAAACTTTACAAGCAAACATAAAATTATTTTGAATTCACCTAAGACAGTACAACTACACAAGAGACAAATCAAAACAATGGCAACAATACAAATAGTAAATATCTATGTTACAACAAAAAATAAAATAGCACTTTTGATGTAAATCTTAGATCATTCCTCGTCTTGTTGTAACAACATGTTCTGCTTAGTAAATGGAAAAAAAAAACACACACAAAAAACAACAAAAAACTGAACATGAATATATATACTATAAACAATCCATAGAAGTTACATTCTTACCTGCATGCAGTGTATAGAAAGCCCAGGCCCAGTATACAGCTTTTTGTGACAGATGTGACATTTGAAATGTTTGGCTTTTTGGTGCTGGATCAAAATCTTCTCATCATCAAATTCCCGATTACAATACCTTGTGATCAGTTAAAGAAAACTTCAAAGGTGCAACACATTCCGATGAAACACTTTAAAAGAAATCATACTGCTTAATGCTATACACTAAATCAGTGACTTAGTCACTCAGAGATAACAAATACATGTTTACTATCATTATTAATAACAATTAACTTATTTAACAGAGTATTTTACAATGTCTGTTTCAAGGCGGTTAACTGATTCAGTGCCAGAGAATCTTTTTTTTTTAAATGCTAGAGCTCTCCTTGCCAGGGAATTTTGAGGATTCAGGGTTGTTTTCATTTTAATTTCTACTTTTCTTGTGCAAAAACTGTACAAGATATAGAAGCAAAGTAAACGTTTTTGTGACGGAAAATGAATATGGATTCTGAATCTGAGCTTTTTCTCCATTTATTTTGATTGTAGATAACTACGCATTTCAAACTGATACTGATAAATTTTTGTGCACCAAAAACGTCTAATTCCGCCTCCATACTATGACATCCAAACAGAATACAAAATACAACAGGAAATAGCATTCTTATACAGTGATAGTCAAATCATAACTGTTGAAGATAATAAAATAGGTTATATGTTTATGATAACAACCATATGATAAAGCTTGCAGATATGTACATTAAGTCAATAATTGTCCCAACTACAACAGACAACAGAAGCTTCTGTCAAGATGAAAAGTCAATCATGTTCTCAGAAACTGAACAGTCAAGCTTTTATTTCTTATTTCTTTTCAACACAAAAGATAAAAGCACTCCACCTTTCGAGGGGGAAGCTAACTAAGGAGTCGGTCAACAAACCAGTGACAAAAAGCATGAAAAAATAATCCCCAGATTAAGTCCACTGTCTGTCAGCCTTGGTTTCTTTATCAAAATTGTGGATGATTGGCTCTTGGCCAGTTCCTGCCAGATTAAGACTGAAATACAGTTCACTTTACCATGCCTTCTGTCTAGTCTTCAACCTATGTCTTACACCACTCAACTCTCCTCTCCCCCATCTCAAAATTGACGCAACATCTAGACTTGTCGTTTCTCTCATTCTCGCTTGCCTTGACTACTGTAACTCTATTGTCTGGTTTGCCTGCTTTATCCATTCAGTCCCTTCAGTGCATACAAAATTCTGCTGCCCGACTCGTCCTCAGAAAGAAAAGATCTGAGCACATAACTCCTCTTTTGCAACATCTCCACTGGCTCCCTGTCTCACACTGAATGAAGTACAAGATCAGCACTCTATGTTATAGATGCATTCACAAAACTGCCCCTTCCTATCTCTGCGGCTGCCTTCACCTCTACACTCCATCTCGCTCACTACGATCGGCTTCGGATCCACTCTGTTTACGCATACCCAGATTCAAACACTTGACCGTTGGCCACCATTCTTTCTCTGTCTCTGGACCTTGCGATTGGAATGAACTTCCTCTTTCGCTTTGTCAAGTCTTCACACTCAGCTCTTTCAAGTCTGGCCTTAAAACCCACCTCTTCCCAAAATAGCCTCCCTTGCCTGCCCTTCCTTGTCTTTAGTTTCTACAGTTTTAGAGTTATGCATGTGTGTGAATGACTGGTGCGAAAGCGCTTTGATTTGTCTCTGCACAAGATTCATCGCTATATAAATACCATATTATTATTAAATTATACAAAAGTACTGCACCCTTACTGTCAGTCAATGTCACCTGCTCAAATCTGATCTATCTGAGATAGATGGGCTGGACAAAGCGTCGTACATTACTGTCAGTTTCGTCACTGCCATGATCACCTTTGAATTCAAACCAATCAACAGACAAGATCGATGCATCTCTCATCATTATTACCATAAAGATGATAATCATCTGCACAGAAATTATAACTGACCGGGGCCACTGACTTAGCTGGACAAAAATCCTACTTTCTTTTTGCATATGGCTAAAACCCACTTTTCCAGAGTGCTCAACAAAGTCCAGTTAACAAAACATTGTTGAGAAGAAAGGGTCCTCCACCTGACTTATGCTTTTTAATTAGTATGCTTGTATTCCAGACACATTAAGCTAAATTATTCAGACTATTTAAAATATGTTCTTGTGTTCGTTGAACCAAACTCTGATGAAGGAAAATTTGGAATAGATGCAGGACGTCGATGGGCATCTATGGCAGCAATTTTTGTATGACGTCAGCTGGCAAGTGGCATCTTATGTGCAATATGCTGTTCTGGCCTTGACAGCTTCCCAAATACAAATATCGGAGATGAAGGTTTAAAGGGCAATACCCAGGCTCAACAATGGATATAAATATCGAAGAGATGCAGAACAAACGAAAAATCGTAATATGCCTTCTGGAACAAACTGTCACAAAGAATACTAACATGACTGCAGTAAATGATTAGTTGATTAATTCCCAAGTAAATATGGCACGACACGACGTTAACACAAAAAAGGCATAGCGCAAAACATATATGTTTCAAAAATTGAACCACTCTCAATCAAATGTCATAAGGATACCAGCACCACGGTTTCGAAACCTTCTTCTTCTTTCGACCCATTTCAAACGCAAACTTTGAAAATATTTCCTTCTCCGCAGTTCGTTGCACTTAGTTGTCAAAATGGCGTCTCTTGAAATGCACCGGAAATTCGGGATCCTTTAAGGGTTTGTTGCAATTTTATTTGTAGTAATGTTTATTTTTACAATGACTCGTTTGAGTAATACTGCCATTAAATAAAATGTCAATACTATTTTCAATTAAAAATATAGATGTACAACTAGCAACAAGTGCAACGAATTAAAACTGTGCCACAACACTAATGCCTCCCCGGCAAACATCCAATCAGCTTTACAGAAATGTCGGACAAGGAAGTTTATATTCACAGGAAAACCTAGCAGACGATTTTCCTTGTTCTGGAGGAAAAATCATTTTGATGACATTTTGAGAAAGCAGGTAAGTCATTTTCTTTCAACAACAAAATCGTGTTGAAAGTGTGATATTTTGCCCTCGAAATGCACAATTGAAGGTTAAGACTGCATGCACATCTAGAAAGTTTACAGTCAGATATGTAGATATTCGCATGACGTTTTCTCTTTTTGTGTGTGTTGATTTTTTCCAATCCTAGTGGCACAGTCTTGCAATCACGGATATAAAATATCTATTGATGGTCATATTTATTTTGCCCTGCCTTTAAAAAAAATAATTAAACTTGAAATATCACATTCATAGCCCATTGGACTGCTGGTTCTGATATTTCAACTGAGGTCATTAATAGTCAGTAATGACGGCTGACCTTCCAATTTGAAGATTGAAGCAGCTTGGGTGGCTGTGTTCTGCTTTTGGTCAGGCATCTGCCTAGCAGATATGGTGTGGCGTATTTAAATGGATTTGTCCGAGTGCAGTGATGCCTCCTTGGGAAACTGAAACTCTGTGTGTGTGTGTGTGGTGTGTGTGTGTGTGTGATGGATTTCTTTTGGTCTCTTTTTGTGTACTTCATGTACTTGAAAAAATGAAAGTAAAAAACAATACTTGTTCTTTTAAGTTATTTCCAAACATCAGTTGTTTGCTGATCAAGTTTCCTTGCTGTTTCAATGTTAAGCCGTTTTGTTGAAGATTATCAGTAAATGCCTGTGCAGCAAGGAGATTATTATTATTAACTTTAGTCTTTTGATTTTGCTTTTACATAGAGGGAAGCAAGTCAAGGCAAAGAGGAGCCTCTTCTCTCAAAAAAAAAAAAAAAAAAAAAATGGAGGGTGACTTTGAGACTTACCTCAGTGTGTTGGAGGACAACCACTGGGTGATGGTGAAGTCTGTAGACCCAGAAGTTTTCCTTGACTACATGCGTCAGCACAGAGTCCTGTCTGAGGACGATTGTCAGGTTGTTCAAAACTGCTTCATCAACCAGACCAGAAGAGCCAGAATGCGTAAGTATCCTTATGAGCTTTTCAGAAGTGTACACAGGTACACATATGCATGTTTCCATGTATAGTGTTGTCATGTCCACACAGCAAACTACAAATGCAGATGGTGTGTTGTTTTAATCATTACTCAGGAGACTGAACCAGAGTAGCTGTATATTTATTACTTTACAAGAAAGCCAAAATCCATTTTCAAAATGAAAACAAACGCATCTCAGAATGACAAAATACCCTTTTTACAGGCATAACTCTTCATCTTTGTTCCATTGTCACTGATTGTGGCATCATGTTGGTGAATTTCATCATCAGTTTGCTGTGGCATCTGACCTCGATGATCTTCATCTGAAAGAACATCTACATCTGGGAATGGGAACTCATTAAACTTCATCTATATACCAAGACAACATCTGCTGGGTTGACACCAGTGCTTCTGTGTTTTGTTTCTTCATAGTTATGCAGTTACTTGGAAGAGTTCTTGCTGCCACAATTTCCCATCCTCTTTTGGGCATTTTTAATTATTTTCTTCAGCATCGGAATGCACATATTTCTGCTCCATAGAGGCATACCCTTATTGATTTTGAAACCAAGGTTTTTGAGTAAATAATCTAAATTCCTTGCAGTTCAGTGGAGGTCCATTTCATGATTTTACTACATCAGGTACGCAAGCCATGTCAGGATCAAACTTAATGACAGCATCTGCTCTGGTATAATTGATAATCTCCCTATAGTTCTTGGTAACTGGAACAGACATCAGCAACAGCCATGAGGTGTTCTCTTGGATTCTCCTTATGGAGATGATCCAGCAAAAAAAATCACATGCACAACCCCTCCCCTTACCCCCCCGCCCCCTCCATCCCCCAAAGAGACTGACTTCAGGGGGAAGGGGGGGGGGGTCAGTGGAGAGATGTAGATTGAGGCAAATTATAGATAATTTCTTGACTTTGATAGATTTACAACTTAAAAGTCTGTGTTTGTATGAGTGTGTGTATAGGAACTCTGTGATGTGTGTGTGTGTGCGTGTGTGTGTGTGTGTGTGTGTGTGTGTGTGTGTGTGCATAGGTATCATAATTATGTGTTTGTTTGTTTGTGTGTTTGTTTGCAAATGTGCGTTTATGTTTGTGCTAATTTACATGTAAGATTGTATGTGTGTGTACACTTATGTGTATGTTCTTGTATGCATGTGTCAATTTGTGTGTGTGTGTGTGTGTGCGTGTGTGCACACAGGCATTTGTGTGTGTCACAATAATCTTTGAGGATTGTCAGTGCACTGTCATGAATACTAATTCATTTAGTTGTTGTAACAGTGTTAATGTATTGTAGTCAATGTTCTGAACTCCATTTCAGGTTGCTTTTTAGATATCATACGCACCAAAGGACCAGAAAATATCAAGTTGTTCTTTCAGCAGCTTGGCTGGGAATACCCACATGTGTATCGTGAGGTTTTTCGGCAAGAACCAAACAGCCCTCCTCAGTGTGAGTACATTCCAGATCCCATCATTGATAATATGATTTCAGAAAAAAACAACATGAAAATGAACACCAACTTAAAATGCCATCTCTGTCTCAGTTCATTTGAATGTACAATTTTCTTCCATGGTACAATAGCTAGTTATCAATTATAAATTTGATCTCAGCAGATTTAGTGGCTACTTTGTAGAACTTAAGTCTATAGTTGTTTTTTTTAGTTGTTTTTTTTTTTTTTAATGATCACTTCATCAATAAATTTGTAATTGTAGCTGAGCACATTGTATGTGTTCAGTGTTGTAGCAGGACTTTCTGGCAGAGCGTTGGTCGTACTCATCGGAAACAATGCCCACAGCATGATAAGCATTCAATTACTACCACACTACCGTGCTGAATTTTGTTTTCTTGATTTATTGCTACCTTTGAAATATTTTCTTAATCTTTTCACTGTTTGGACCAGTTTAAGTTTTTAGAGTGTACTAGTGAAGGTTGACTGATCATGAGTCAATGTATTAAAATAGGTCTGTTCCCAAGAAGTGGTTCAGTACTAGTGAAGACCTTTTTGCTGTTATTTGGTACATAGCTGGGTTTACTTTAAAAGGTTAAAGGTCCCATCGCCATTTACAGCCACAAGGGCAGTGAATTCATATCCAATGTGTGAACGGCAGGGTATAGGAATATTGGGCCCAATCCTCTTCTTCCGCCATTTTTACCTTTCCCAAGTAAAGTACCCATTCAAACCAGGGTGGAATGAAGAAAATCAGAGTAAAGTGTCTCTCCCAAGGACACAGCGCCAGACTGAAAGAGGACCTCAAACCCTGACCTTGAACCCTGACCACTGATGAACACTGGATCAGAAGCCCAATGCCTGATTCTGCCACGGGGGCCTTAATTGGGTTAACCATCGGTAAAATGAACTAAAGTGATCTGATTTGACATTTGTCCATGTCCACTTTTATTGTATTCCTAACTTTTGTTGACTTCTTTAGTTACTTGTTTTTCTAGGGATCTCTGTGGGTTTGTTTCTCTGCACCTTTTATATACCTACAAGCAATCTGATGGGAATAATGAAGCAGCAGTGTCTTGAAGTTGTGTGCCTTTATGATTATCTTTGAAGAGGATAAAGAGGACAAAGCCGACTGGGGAATTTTTGCCACAAAGTTAAGAGCGGAGCTGCAAGAAGAAACAGTCTTACAAAGCAAGGATCCTGCTGACACTCTGACACAGATCATTTTAGATTGCGCCAAAGCAGCAGTCCCATCGTCTACCTCCAAGCCTCATATGCCAAGAACGCCCTGGTTCAACGCTGAATGTCGGGAGGCCCGTAAGTCTCGGAAGAGAGTGCAACGACGCGTCTTTCGGAGACCGGAGACTGATAGCGTTTGAACCCATCAACAGCTGAGGGCAAAAGCCAAGTATGTTTTTAAAAAGAGCCAGAGAAAATCATGGAGAGATTTCTGCTCTTCCTTAACCTCCAACACACCCAAGAAGAAAGTGTGGAGGGTTTTAAAAAAAATTAAGGGCAAAAACGTCTGCCCAACTTTTCACCATCTTAAACTCTCAGACGCTCTGGTCACAGAGAAGAAAGCAGTTGCTAATTTGCTAGCCACCACAGTCGAACTGAACTCGAGATCTGCCAACAAATCTGCTCTGTTTCTCAAAACCAAAAACCTGAAAGAAAAAACACCCTGCAACTTCTCTTCCGACAACACAGAGAGCTACAACCTTCCTTTCACTATGAATGAATTAAAATCTGCCCTTCAGACCTGCACGGATTCCTCTCCAGGAATGGACGAGGTCCATTATAAACTTTTAAAACATCTTCCCTAAACCTGTCTGGACACCCTGCTCAAAGTTTGCAACCACATCTGGATCACAGGCTTTTTTCCACCCTCCTGGCGGAAAGCCCTCATAATCCCGGTGCCAAAACCGGGAAAAGACCCCTCGAACCCCTCCAACTACCGCCTAGTAGCACTGACCAGCTGCATCTGCAAACTGATGGAGAAGATGGTCAACGGCAGACTGATGTGGAAACTAGAGACCGACGGCCTTCTGGCGAAAGAACAGTGCGGTTTCCGCAAGCATCGATCTACCGTTGACCATCTGGTTCATCTGGAAACCACTGTAAGGAATGCCTTTGTAAACAAACAGCATGTGGTGGCCATATTTTTTGACTTAGAGAAAGCTTACGATACCACCTGGAAATTTGGAATCCTCTCGGACCTGCACAAGCTCGGCTTCCGAGGACACCTACCCCAGTTCATCCACAACTTCTTGCAAGACAGACAATTCCAGGTGAGGGTCGGCACCACCCTGTCCGACATTCACAAGCAGGAGCTGGGTGTTCCGCAAGGGAGCATTCTGTCACCGGCTGTCTTCAGCATCAAAATTAACGACATCGTTCAGTCGGTTCAGAAGGGATAGGACAGCTTGCTGTTTGTGGACGATTTCGCCCTGTATGCAACTGGCAGCACATATGCCAGCATCCAGCGATGGCTTCAGCTCTGCGTGGACAAAATTCAGTGTTGGGCAGAGAAGAATGGTTTCACCTTTTCGTCCTCCAAAACTGAGTGTATTCATTTACATAACTTTCGCCAATTCTATCTGGACCCTGAAATCCATCTGGGAAAATCCACCATCCCGGCTGTCAAGGAAGCCAAATTTTTAGGGGTTGTTTTTTTATCAAAAGCTGAACTTCCTCAGCCATATCAAACAGCTGAAAATATCTTGTCAAAAAGCCCTGAACATCATCCAAGTTGTGGCACACACGGACTGGGGTGCTGATAAGAGAACTCTCTTGCACCTCTACAGAGCCCTGGTCCGGTCCAAACTGGATTACAGAAGTGTAGTATGCAGCTCAGCTCAGTCTTACCTGAAACTGCTGAACCCTATACACCACCAAGGGCTCCGTCTCAGCTTAGGTGCATTCCGCACCACCCCTGTACACAGCCTGTATGCAGAGGCGGGGGAACCGCCTCTCTCCAACCGCAGACTGAAGCTGACCCTAAACTATTACTTGAAACTGTTTTCTGAACCTACAAACCCTGCTTACGACGTTGTATTCAACAACCCCTTCAACAAGAAATTTAAAGACAACCCAAACTGCATCCCTCCTCTTGGACTCCGCATTCAGCCGCACATAGAAAATGCCGATCTGGATGTCGGTGGCATCTCAGACTTCTCCAAGTTCCCCGACAGCCCTCAGTGGACTTTTAGAACACCTGAGGTCCGATTCGATCTGGCCTCGTACCATAAAGATTCCACCAGTTCACTGGCCTACAGAACTTACTTTTCAGAACTCTGCCACAAATTTCCCACTTTCCAAAGAATCTTCACTGACGGTTCCAAGTCAGAGGACGGAGTTGCTGCATCTGCGTTTTGTGCCGTCTTTCCTGACGAGCCCTCAACGGAATACATCCTGTCTGACAGCTCAGTGTACACTGCGGAGCTGACCGCACTGGTTCTGGTGGTAAAAATGGTTCTCTCTTCGAAACAAAAGAGATTCATGATCTTTTCCGACTCCTTGTCAGCCCTGGAGGTGATCACCTGCAGGAATCTCACTCATCCCAAACTGCTGGAATTCTACGAAGCTTTTACTCTTGTAACGAAGAAAGGATACGAGGTTGTGTTGGCCTGGGTTCCTGGACATGTTGGCATTCGTGGTAACGAAAGGGCAGACCAGCTGGCCAAGAACGCTGCAAAGAAAGAATTATCGAGATCCTTTGTACCATACACAGACATGAAGCAGAAGGTGAACACTTATGTTTAGGATCTTTGGCAAGAGGAGTGGAACACCCAGACGGACAACAAGCTCTTCCAGATCCGTCCAGACCTAAAAGAGACCCTCCCTTCAGGGATGAAGAACAGAAAGGAGGAGTCTGTGCTGTGCAGACTGCATGTGGGGCACACTTTTTTTTTTTACTTATTCTTACTTGTTGAAGGGGGAAGAGGCCCCTCGATGTATTCCCTGTGATGAGCCTCTCACCGTGAAACACGTGCTTTTTGACTGTTGGGATCTGCATGACGTTAGACACAGATATTACACGGCGGTTTCTTTGAAGACCTTGTTTCGTAATGTCCCTCCGTGGGCGCTGATGGACTTCTTGAAAGAAGTGAACATTTTTAATCAGATTTGAAGGTTTTAAACTATGGAAGTTTTTTAAACTTTGAGTGGAAAGTTTGAAGTGGTGACTCGTTTTAATTGTTTGTTTTTTACCCCTGTAGTAGGTATTAACGTGGCGATAGCCTTGAGATGGCCTTAGTGGTCGGCGATGCTCTAAGCAACATAATTTCATTTCATTTGAAGAGGAAAAGTTTAATTTTAATGTCACAAACGCAGTCTTGACTTTTATTTATGCCCGCAATATGATGTTCGATGGATAGATGCGAACATGAAGCAGTATTGTTGTGCTTTAAGATCTGTTTCTCATGCCTGTGTCCTGTTACTTCAGCTTACAGACAGGACACCAAGAGTCGTCTGTCCTGTGACCTGAACCAGCTGCTGACGTTTGGATTGGACATGAAGCGACTCCAAAACCAGAAAGAAGACTTGGCTGATCAGATCAAAGACATGGAAGCCATGTTAAAACATCAGAAGAATGAAATTGAGGATTTAGAGGTATGAGTCTGAAAGTGAGATTTCAAGTAAAGCTTGGGGGGAAAAGAAAGCATACAAACTGGTTCACTTGTTTATTCTGGGTTCCTCTTTTTTCTGTCTCCAAAGTCAACTTCTCAAGAATGTATACACAACTTTCCATTGTTTATGAGACTGTAAAGATTAGAAAACCTTAGAAATCGGTTATATCTCTATCTTTCTCTTGTTTGTTTTTTTTCTCTTTTTTCTCTCACACATTTCTGTTGGGTATTCTGGTTGTTCTTTCTGAAAGAAATTACTTGACTTCTTTCTTTTGTTTTATTTCCCAATTTAATTATTCAAGAATGTATAAAATTCTCAACAGTTTTATTTGATTGTTTTGAGAAAATATCTAATGGAAAATGTAGGAAAGAAGAGAGGGTTGGGGGGAGAGGGGGAGAATTGTGGGAGGGTAAGTGTTATTGGATTATGTGGAAATATAACTGTTTGATACGGCTGCATTGCTTAATATCACATGTTTTAAATCATGAATCAGTACTGGAATGTGCTATTCTGAGAATATGATGCTTGAATCTAAACCATAATTATAATTATATGTGGGAAAGAAGCAATAGACAGCAACACAGAGATATCTGGCTTATCTGAGTGTGCCTTCCAATACTTTGTATTGTTCATGTTCAGTATCTTTGGGCTTCTGTCTTTTCAATTTAGATTTCACTTTCTAACTCAATTCTGAGTCAACACTGTAACAAATTGAAAGGAGTAAAGGGGAGGTGTTACGTTTTGTTTTGTTTTTTTTGGATTAAAATTTTTTTGTTATTGTTGTTAGGAAGTGTGGTGGGTGATGGGAGGAAGTGAGGGGTGGAAGAGCTATAAAATTTGAACAATGACCTGGGTTTGGCATTTGTTAATTTGCTGTCTTGGAAAAATGGTTTTGTGGGCAGGTTTTTAAATAAGTTGTGTTTAGTTGCAGATCTTATTGATGGTGATGGTAAATTATGTATTTTCAATTATTATTTTTTTTAGATGCAGATTAGTTGATGAGTAAATTATGGATTTAAAAAAAAAAATTTTTTTAGATGCAGTTCTAGTTGATAACTGAAAAATCATAGAATACTTTGTCAGTGTATTTAAAATTGATGAGTTGATTTCATTGTCTGCTTAGATTGTTGATTCTAAAACCATGGGATGTGTTTTTCAGATACTGCAAATCTGTGTTTGCCAGTGCAGGTTGAGACACTTCTGATTGTAAGATTGTTTGAAACCGATGAATTCACACACAAACTACCTGTCAGGTTTGTAGACTAAAAAAAGTAGAAGCACAAGCAGACGTACATTAGATAACCTAATTGCATTGTTTTGAATCGTTTCATATTGTTCATATATAAATCTGTATAAGGCGCTGGGATTCTTGTGTTTATGTTCTAGAGAGAGAATCAGCGTCTGCGGAAGTATGAAAGAGATAACCAACATAACAAAGAAAAATTGCGTACGCTGACCTTGAAGAATGAGGAAATCAAAGAAGAGAACAGTGAGTTTTGTTTATGTATGTTTGTGTACAGGGGAGTCAGAGGGTATGTATGTATGTGTGTGTGTGTGTGTGATGAAGAAGGGGGAACTCTGTGTGTGTGTGTCTGTGTGTGTGTGTGTGTTTGCATATGTTACCATTGTATGTGTGTCCATATATGTGTGTGCAAGACTGTATGTTTGTGTGAGTGTATTTGTGTGTCTGTGTGTGTCTGTGTCTCTTGGTTTGTGTATATGTGTGTTAATGACAAGCAATTAACTGTCATGAAAGAAGTATGTGTGTGTGTCACACATGTTTTTTTATGATTACTGATTAAATAGAAGCATGATGAATTGAATTGTTTGTTTGTTTTGTTTGTTTTTTTTCATAGAATTCTAGCCATCTAATGGAAAAGTGGATGGCTTAAAAATGATATTTAATTACACATACTTAACCGTGACCCACTAGTGCAGACTCCGGCAGGGGTCTGACATTCCTGTGCTGTGCAAACTACTATCCGCCTGTGCGGAGAAAACGAAAGTAGCTATGGCCGATAACCTCCTGGAAGTAGGTAACCTCCCCTTTGCCTCCCTGACTAGTGCCCTCTTTTTCCGGCAGCCATCATGACTCCTGTTCCTGTGCTCTTCATACGGCTAAGTTTTTTTGGTATTTTCTGTCTGTCTGTTGATTCTCTGGCATTCTTGTTTTTTGTCAAATTATGTCTTCAACCAGGTCACATAATTATATGGTTCAATTGGGAGATCAGGCTAAAATTAATTTATGATATCTGTCATTCTTTTCGGGGTGGCATATTCTTCATAAGCCACACATTGTGCACAATAGAATAGGTAATGAAATAATGTTCAGTATCTTTTTCCCCATTACAGGACAGTTTCTGCATGAGATCCGAACTCTCACACTGGATCTCCGAAAACAGTGTGACCAAGAAGCATCTCTGCAGGCCAAGTTGGATGAAATGACTCAACAGATCCAGGAGAAGAGTTTTGAGCTGAGCAGAAAAGACAGAGAGGAAAGTGATCTTAGAGGTAAGGTAATCTGGGACTGAAACGGAATACACAGCTGTTCTGATTCTATTGGGCTTGGCTCATCAGTGCCCTTTATGAAGGACTAGATGTTTTGTTGACAAAGATTAGCTTAATAGTGGGTATCAGTCTGTGTAGTATAGATTAATGAAAAGTCCTGTTGGGGTAGAAATGGAATAGATTGAGTTTTATTTGTTTATTTGTTGGTTTTTTTTTTTTTGTTTTTTTTTTTTTTTCAAAGTTTGAAGAGAGAATAGTTCTTGGAAAACATAATTGGCATGGTTATTCAGTTTGCTAAGAAGGCAATTACTGGATTAAAATATATTTTTAAAGAACTGATTTTTGGCTGATATTACAAACTCAAATCCTCAAGTCATTGTGTCACAGTGGAACAACTGACAATGGTTTTACCATGTTTTTTTTTTTTTTGTATTTGCACTTTCACAGACCCTCTATTGATTGTTTGGTTTCCCGGATTCTTACGTGACTGCTTTGTCGTTGCTGAAATGTTACAGCCAAATATGAGCATGTGCGCAAGGAGTCTCTGAAACTGCAGTCTCTGAGCCAGGCCAGGACCCGGCGACAAGGCTTTGCAGCACAGGTAGTCCTGGCACAGAATGCTGCCAAACAGGTAACATCTGCTTGGTTCTTTGTCCTGTCTCTCACAGCTATCTGCCTGATGGATTCATCAAGAGAGCCATTGCTGATGAATGATAATCTGATTTGTAGTCTTGCCATTTTAAATTGATGATGCACAGTGTGTCTCACTAGCTGTGATCGTGGGGCTTTCTTCCAGTGAGACAACAAGGGCATGGGTATAGAATGTCAGAACATTCTAAACACCAATCTTACATCGGTGAGGGAAACTGTCAGTGCTGTATCCAGATCTCAACATAATAATTGTTTTTTTAGACTCGGCCATAATATGCTTGCTTGGAAAAAGATGTGTTAGCTTCTTCAGAATTTGGGGAATTTTTCTCACCAGTCTCTAATCTCCACACCAGACCCTTTTCAATCTGCAGTGTTCTTAAGGTGTGCAAGAAAAGAAAAGAAACTTTGTAGTTTGTAAATGTACATACAGAATGATCAGTTGCTATTGTCAGGTGGTCAGTAGTTTTGCACATCTTAAAATATTTGAGATAATGAACAGCTAAGTAAGTAAACAAATAATGAATAAATAGATAAATAAATAATTAGATGAATAAATAATTGTATAAATGATGAATAAATAGATGAAAAAGAAATTGAATGAATGAACAAATTAACATGCAAATGTTATCATTCCTTCTTGCAAGATCATATCTCTGAACAAATACGTTTGCTTAATCTTTGGACAAAAAGAAATATATTTAAAAAAAAAACATTTTAAGAAAGTTTAAAGAAAGTAATGGAAAGATATGAGATGAACATTTTTCAATTCATCACCTTAGCATATTATTGTAACATTTGAACTCTTGTCATTGTTTCAGAATAATTTGCAGCATCAGCTGGAGATCCTAACAGATGACATGAAGAACATGGAGGAAAAAAACAGAGAACTGTGTGAACAGCTTCATTACATGCAGAATCTGCTGGACACGGAGAAGGATGAAAGAGATCAGGTGGAGAGAGAGAGTGTTGAAACACCACACAGAGTAGAATATATAGCATTGTTTTAGAAAGTAGAGAGAATGGGCAAACGGGTGATATTTTAGCATTTGTGCAACTTCTCATTGGATTACCAGCTTCTCTTTACATGAAGAAAATTACTATATAAACTGCACAAAAATTGTATATTTTTGACCATGTTTATACACATATCCATACAAGTTTTTATTGACTCACTTGTGTAAACAAAGTGAGTCTATGTTTTAACCCGGTGTTCGGTTGTCTGTGTGTGTGTCTGTGTGTCCGTGGTAAACTTTAACATTGACATTTAATTACACATACTTAACCGTGACCCAACTAGTGCAGACTCCGGCAGGGGTCTGACATTCCTGTCCTGTGCAAACTACTATCCGCCTATGCGGAGAAAACGAAACTACGGCCGATAACCTCCCGGAAGTAGGTAACCTCCCCTTTGTCCCGCTGGCTAGCGCCCTCTTTTTCCGGCAGCCATTATGACTCCTGTTCCTGTGCTCTCCATACAGCTAAGTTTTTTCGTATTTTCTGTCTGTCTGTCGATTCTCTGGAGTTCTTGTTTTTTGTCAAATTTTGTCTTGAACCAGGTCACATAATTATATGGTTCGATTGGGAGATCAGGCTAAAATTAAGGCACGATTGCTATTGATTCGCGGACACTCTGGGCCCTCTATTTCTGGCCCTCTCAACAACGCCAACCCGTCTCCTCCTTCGCTTCCTCCAGTCGACTTCAGACCTCCACCACCTCCTGCACCCTCTCCGGTGACTTCTAGGGGTACGTTACCCCATACTCAGGTCAGTGGTGCCATTGATGCTTTCCTTTTTCAATTCGCAAACGAACTCGATGCAATCTGCGTTTCTCGGCCCTGCCAGTCGGCAGGACACCCGAGTCGATCTCCTCTATCACTTTTCCTATGTCAGCAATGGAATGTGCCATAACCCCTTTGGGAAAACAACACCATACACTGGCTTTGGATCCGCACGCTAGACTGGGCCCTATGTGTGATGCGTCCGTGGGGGCGGCCGTGACATTGGCTCACGCACCCCCCCACGCGGCATGCCTCTTCCGTCTCGGATCCTATGGCGACCGAGGCGCTTAGGGATGCCCTCCCCAGGGGTAGGGAGGAAGGTGGACCACCAGGGGACAATGGCCCATGCATGTGTACCCTCCCCTTGTCCCGATTTTCCGATCCAAGGGAGACAACTCCTGCTTCGGCACATTTGCCGGTGACCCTCCGCAGTTACTTCCCTTTACCGGGACAGCCCCTCGCCAACAGTGCAGGTGCGTGCATGGTCCCTTCAAACTTTGCGGTGATGACCCCATCTGCCACACCGCCGGTTACTGCTGTTTCCCATCTCACTAATGGCGTCTCAGCAAGCTCCACACGGGCCCTACATCCTAGCCAGCCTGCCCATGAAGAGGTGTCTATCTTTGCCTTCGAAGTTTTAGCAGACCCAAAAACTGCCCACTGGGCAGGAGACAATCACCCTAAGCCCATCTCTTCCACTCCTCTCTTGTAGCAGAAGGCCTGGGTCATAATTGTTTTCCTCTACATTTGGGAGAAAGGCATATTGACGAGGACGGATGCGTCTCACAAAGCACAACGAACCGTCCATTAGCTGCAGGGGTGTACCTTTCTGCCCACTCATACCAGCATGGCAGATGCCGCATTCAGGCACATCAGTTCGCCCCACCACCTTTCTTGAACAAAGATCCAGCATCAACGTCTCAAACATTTGGCGTTTGAAAGCACTTTCTGCACTTGGTCTTCCCTGCCCGATCCTTTCAGCCTCAACACACAACCACTGCTGTGGTTACAGAGGGGCATTCCTTCTCAAGCACTGTCTTTCCAATGAGACACATCCAGGGGTTTCTAGCCTAGGCAGGCTATCCCATCATGGAGCCCCAGCCTTCAGTCAAGGGCCTGTCAGAGGATGACTTTGTTGTCACTTCGGAAGCAAGCACCATGTCTTTCAGACACACGGTTGCACCACAAGACCCCGTCAACTCTTTCCGGCTTCCTTACATTGCAACATAACCTGCATGGTGGACACCTTCATCCCTCAAGCACACAGCAGCTGTTTCCTGATTTACCCAAGCATGATTGGTGTCCTCCTAGGAACAATATATGATAATCAGTCGTGTACGACAGTCACCATCAGAACAGCAGAGGAGGCAACTGCTGTCCTGACTATTCGGGCTGGAATTCGATTATACAATTTATAGTAGAGAGTGTTTTGCCCAAGTTGCATCCCCGGTCCCTCGATCAAGAGGGCCTTAGGACTCATCATTGGGACGGATCCCAAAGGCTAGTTAGGCCCAAGGCTACAGCGCTAAGTCCCAGTGCAATTTGACTTCTATTCTGAGAGACATAGTCATTCATCAAAGACTAAGCTGCAAATGATTTCCCTTTGCAATTAAGAAACCACAGCTCTCACTTTGCTTTTGGCCATACAGAAAAAGTATGTCAGATCAGTGCTTTGATGTAAATAGCCAGTACAGCACATCTTGAGCCACTTACCTCCCTGCCCCCGCCCTGCTCCATCCCAGACTCAGTGCGCACCACACACAGCCAGAGGCCTGTCATGGATCCAGTCCCCTTTCTCACTAAACAACCTTCAGCAAAAATTTTCCCCATGGAAACCCTCTTCCATTTGGAATTGCACCACAGAATGAGACTCAGTGACCTGTGGGCGCATGAAATGCACTTCCACAGCCTGATCCAATCCAGCCATTGGCTGCCACCAACTTTCTGCAGGTTGCTCCAACATGCCACACTCAGGTAGAGAAGCCACCAAGCCTTCTGTATGCCCCTTCGTGATGGTACCTACCTGGGTAATTACACAACCCTGTCCCAGAGACACCAGAGACATCAAGTCTTTTGTTGCCAAATGTCTGCCATTCTATGCATGGGCAACATACCAGTGCTGTCATTTTTTGGCAACGACAAAAAAGTGGTAGGGGGAGCGCCCATCGCCTGTCAGCTCGCGTGGAGGAGCTCTACAGATCTGGTTGTCATGCCTAAGGCAAGCCCAACATGGCGACCTACCTCTGTCTTGTGCCACAGTTTCCTTGAAACACAAAAATCACTTCCACTATCGGCCCACATCTGATGTGGAATCATCAGATCAAACCACATGTGCACCTCCTTGCATTGACGCTCAACCTCGCTCAAATGAGACAACCCTATAAGGGTACATGTTTCCTTCCCTTCCTTTGATTCGAAGGGCTCTCAGAAAAGTGTGGATTCAACCCACCGACCCGATTTTCTTTGCGCTACATTTCTCAGCACAGCTGTGGTCCACAGACCTCCCCCACAATACAGCTGCGGACCTCTGTCTTCTTTGCCCGCACCAATATCCTTAGGTGACACAGTACACTCTACTTTCGTCGAATTCTACTTGAGGGACTTCTTTCGCTTTTGGGATGATGGCTCATCGACTTCTACCAGAGAGACGTCACACACCTGCGGGATAATGGCTCAAGAGGCATCGCTTCTGTGGTAGTTGCTCAACAGGCCATCACAGCACACAGACAGTAGAACAGGCGAGCCCTCCACCTTGTCGCACTATTCTGCACTAGTTGGGTCACGGTTAAGTATGTGTAATTAAAAGGAAATTTTCTATCTAAAATTACGTTTAAATAAAATACTTACCGTGACCCAAATTTAAGACCCTCCCGTCCTTCCCGCTTCCTGTTCTCCCTGCTCGCTGCGCTAGTGATGGCATATTGCTGTCAAAAGAGAGCGCTAGCCAGCGGGACAAAGGGGAGGTTACCTACTTCCGGGAGGTTATCGGCCGTAGTTTCGTTTTCTCCACATAGGCGGATAGTAGTTTGCACAGGACAGGAATGTCAGACCCCTGCCGGAGTCCGCACTAGTTGGGTCACGGTAAGTATGTTATTTAAACGTAATTTTAGATAGAAAATTTCCTTTTTCTCTGCAAATACTTTGTCAGTTGACACCAAATTAGGCATAAAAATAGGAAAAATTCAGTTCTTTCCAGTCATCTTGTTTAAAACAATACTGCACCTTTGGGATGGGCACAAAAAAATAAAAAAAGAAGCCAAATTATATGCAAGCTGCATTTACTGTTATATTTATATTTTTTTATTCTCTAAACTTGGCACTTTGATATAATATTCTGACACAACAACAAGAGCAGTCATTATTATCATTTTTTGTTCAAACAGGAACTTCTTTTGCTAAGCATGGAAGTTTTATTTATTTTGCAAACGTTTTGGGGCAGTGCAGATAGTAAAAAAAAGGGAAATTAATCTGTAATTAATGCTAGGGGACTTAATTTGCTTGAAACTGATCTTTCTCATCTTAAACATTACATTTTGAAATTATACTCAATACATAAAAAGCTTTTGTGTTTTACTCTCAGTGTACAGGGCTTTCACTATGTTCATTCGCCCAAGTGGTCTTTTTCGGAAAATACTAAAATCAATACGACGAGTGGACTTTATAGATCTATTGGCTGAGCCCTGAAGGTCATGGGCAAAAATCAATTGCGTACACATATTTATACACATTCAAAGCGCGTGCTCATATTCTTCGCGAACGCGAACGACGCCATTTTGTTTCAAGTTGTTCAATCCTATATTCAATCGGCAATACACGATAACATGTGATGGAAAGTTGGAGGAGACCGTTAAATATTTATTCAGAGAAAGATTTGTGAACGCCTCATCACTTACTGGATTATGCCCCAAACTGCCATAAAAATATCCACAGAATCAGTTGGAATTCACAGTTAAAAATTGTAAACCATGCGAGTTAATACCCTTGAATTGATGAAACGAAAAAATTTCCAGTCTTGACTTTTCTCAAAATGAAGTCCTTTTCACTTCATACGACGTTTAGAAGTACTTGTACTTGGCTCTACATGTTATTAGTTTAACAAAATACAAAATTTTCATATCAACTTTAAAACTATAAAACTAAAATGAATATAAAAGAGAATTTGAATCGACTGTGTTGTACTACATTCCCGGCGGGTGTAACTAAACTTGTACATCTACCTAGATGTAAAGAAAATGGCTAAATGTTGCGGTGTGATTGCGGCGATAGCCACGTCTCCTTTACTGCGGACTTAAAAAGAATTTTTTATTGCCCTTAAAGATTTTTTGAATGCCCAAGATACACCAGAATAATATGATTTAAACAGCGTTCTCACTGCAAATACCGCAATTGATTTATCGCCCTTTAAAAAAGTATGTTCAAATAATAAATTTTAGAATGTCAGTTAAGGAGCCACGATAGTGTAATGGGTAAGACAGTTTCTTCTCACACGAACACGCGGGGTTCGAATCTGGTTAGGACTTTTTTTCTTTTTTTTTTTTTTTTAACCCGAAGCTTTATAATAACAAATACAGAACACATTTTAACGATTAGATTTTTTTTTTTAAGTGTATCACAAGTGAGTCTTGAAGGTCTTGCCTCTCTTGTTTCAGAGATGTACAACCTGTATCCTCTTTTAAAATGATATGCTCAAAATTTATGTTTGTTCTAATTCCTCACATCATTTTAAACATTCTTTGATTTGTAGTGTAAGTATAAAATGCAGTGTACCCACACTTGCCAGAATTTTCTCGCCCATCACTCAAGTCGTGGTCTGGATGCTGGTCATTTGGATAAGACAATAAACCGAGGTCCTGTATGCAGCAAGCATTTAGTGCAGGTGACAGAACCCATGGCAACAAAAGGGTTGTCCCTTGCAAATTTTGTGATAAAATCTACTCTGATATACATGTGCGTGCATACGCGCTTGACTGGATCTTGACTGAATAACACCGGAAAGAATGGTGAATGCCTTCAGGCAGTTGTCAGTCATTTCAGCCCATGAAGGCAGCCTGTTAAACAAATGACGCAGTGTTTGTAAAGCATTGGTCTCTGACAGATAGGCACTATATAACTATTCTGACAGAAGATAGACACTATGTAAGTATCAATATGATGATAACAATACCTGTCTGATCTTTGTTCACAGCTGCATCGGTGTGTTTGTGCGCTTGAGCTGGACAAAAATACTCTGGAGACTCGGCAGGCAACATTTTCTCAAAAGATTGAACGGTACTTCAGCAAAATCAAGCAACTGGAAGAAGAGAAAAGAAAGGTGAGTGTGTGTGTTTGTGTGTGTGCTTGCGTAGGTGCACATGTGCGTGTCTGCATGCTTCCATGCATGAGTATGTGTGTGTGTGCACATATATGCAAGTTTTTATATGCAAGCATTGGCTTGTGTGTGTGTGTCAGTACGCATGCACATGGGTGAGCGTGTTGAGTGGATAAATTGTGAGAAAACGTCCTTTTACCCCTTAATAAAATGAAATAGAAATAAGCGAATTAAAGAGAAATAAAAGGGACAAATAATGTCTTTTCACACTACATTGTAAATATGAGAATGAAAATTAGAACAAGCTGGAGGCCTTTGAATGATGCATTTTCCTGTATAGCTGACAGCTCTGAGGTTATCCATAAGATAGAAGACTGTTATTTTTTTAAATATGATTTTTGAGCTTATCGTCATTGTCATTTTTATGTCCTTTTTTTTTTTTTAAAGAAAAAGGAGTAACGTTTTTTATGTTTTCGTTTTGACCAGTTGGAGGAGGAACGCATGCACATGCAGACCAAAATGTGGGAGATGTCACAAATAAACGAGAAACAGTTTGAGCAACAGCACAAGCTGGAAAACCGCTATGACCAGCTGCAAGAAAGCTATGAACATTTCCGCCAAGACCATCGGTATTGTATACCGGTAAGTGTTCTTACATTTTTTTGTGTCTGAACAGCACAGTTAAACAGCAGTGACTGTTAATTTTGCGACAGTTGATACTGACCAGATGACTTCAGTCTGAGTAACTCGGGTCACAGCATGGCACCATTCCAACGATGTCCCTCTTTAGGGGAGTTATTACACAGACAAAGCTTGAGTGCTGACTAAAATTGTGGACACTGCTTGTTATGAAAAAAGAAAAAAAAAATCTTAAAACCCCTCATGTTGATGGCAGTGAATGTAGGAGTTCAAGTCCACAGACAATGAAGAAGATGAGGGTAGATTCACTCCAGTCAAAGTAAGTCGGCCAAGTTTGTTGGATCAGCAGGGAGATAATTCTCCCTCAAGCCTGTTTGATTTCTCAAGTCAGCATACATTTACTTAACGCAAGTTGTGTGATGCCAGGTAGCCTGGTGAGTGAAAGAAAAACCTCTAGTGGTAAATACTTTTTTATGCATTTCTTATGAGTGTCAAATCTTCAGTATGGGAAAAAGTATTTGCACAGTTTTTCTTGATCATAATGGTGCTTCAGTGCAATAGATTTTTGTGAAGAACGTTTATGGTAAAATAAGGAAGACACATTATTCACCCAGTAAAGATAGGTAATATTTTCTTGATTCTGTGTTCATATGATGAATGCTTTTTTTTTTCTTCACAAATTTCAATCACAAGTGGTTTTTAAAAATGTTTTTTCATGAAAGTATGGTATCCATTTATCGGTGATACTTTTTAGTGATCAAATAGCATGGTTGGTATATTTTATGTCAGTTTAGTAACCGTTTGTTGTTGATGCTTTTTGACTCACTTGTGTTTTAACCTGGTGTTCGGTTGTGTGTGTGTGTGTGTGTGTGTGTCCATGGTAAACTTTAACATGCCATTTTCTGTGGAAATACTTTGTCTGCCAATACCAAATTTGACTTAAAAATAGTATGAAAAAAATTTTCACAGTCATACCAGTAACAGGTTGTAAGTCTTCCCAGTTAACCCATTTTTTCCGAATCATTAATGGTTTATTTCCTTGAGGTTTGTTCCAAAATCCAAAAATTCTAAAAACCGCTTCCCACTGAGTTTGGCCAACAGCAAGCAGGTAGGTTGTATTCGAAGGCATGACCTCATTTTTCGTGTTCGCGGTTAAAAGGAAAGAAATACAAATTCTGGACAGAATGCATACAGTAATACTAACTACACCGTCGATGTGTTTACTGCATAAAAATTTTCTAAAGTGGACACTGAATTAACTGGATTGAACATAAAAGAAAAATTGAATTGATAGCAGTTTCTTTCAGCTTGTAGGCCTCAACTGGTTCGTGCGGATCTAGAGTTCTACCATGTGTTGTGGTGGGCTCGAAGGGATAGTAAAGTCTCCTTTACCGCTGAAATAAAAGAATAATCAAGATGAAATAAAACACACAAAAAACATGATTTGAACAGCATTATTACATCCACTACAATCAGATCTATTTTTTGCACGAAGAAGAAAACGTCAACATTGCTTTAAGAATCAAATTTAGTCAAATGACATCAGATGCGCCGCAGCAGTGGGGATTAGTCTGGTTGCTTCAGAACTAAACATGCATGGTTCTATCCCACCCACACACCTTTTTTCTTCTTCTTTTTTTTTCTCTACCAAGCTTATTCTATATATCATATTTAATACAGAGCACTTTTCAACGATTTTTTAAATCTCTTTTTTTTTTCTCCTCATGATTCCTTGACTGGATAAAGCGCAAAGCACAAGTGAGTCTTGAAGGCTTTGCCTCTTGTTTAGTGATCAAATAGCATGATGGGTATGTATAATATTAGTTTGGTAACTGTTTGTCATTGATGCTTTTCAGTGATCAAATTGCATGATGGGTATGTTTTATGTCAGTTTGGTAACTGTTTGTTGTTGATACTTTTCAGTGAGCAAGCTTATTTTTTTCTGTTTTTTGCCAGCATCAAAAAATGGAACAGCATTTGTGCAATGTATTTACTGCACTGACTTCCAGCCAGCTGTTCCCACTGAACTTGCATTACTGACTGAGCGTGAATGGAGTCCAGGTAGAAATTAGATCTGTTGTTGTTGTTCAGGGTGAGCCCTTGGACAAACCTCCCCGGCATCGGCTGCCAGGAATGAAGGATCGACCTGGTCCCCCTTGTCGTCCCTGTCTTTCTCCATGCACATCACTGGGTAAAGATGACCCATTTAAGAGATTTTCCTCCTTTTGTGCTGCTGCAATTCACCATGGTATGCTGCTGTTGCTTCAAGTTTGATTTTTTTGTGCTCGTTTGTGTGGCAGTGGTTGTGGTTGCTGTTAGTGGTTTGTTTTTGTTTTTTAGGCTTTTTTTCTTTCTTTAAATGATTTGTTTCATGTTTTGTAAAAATGAAAAGTTTTTTGTTATGAAAAACTGAACGTTTCAGTTGTATCCTTTTATTTTTTGTTGTTGCTCATAAGCCACCCACCTAGCTCTGTTCACACATACATGTCAGTGTCATATCACATAAAAAGGTTCAGCTAGCTACTACTATTTCCTTCATTTGATCCATATTCTTGTTGATGAAAATGCTCAGTAAAGTGTGTTTCTCTTTTGTGATTGTGAAAATGTCCAATAAAGTGCACTTCTTTTCAAGTTGCTCTCTCTGTCGTTGATCTACACAAGCACACAAAAGAAAAGACAGAGTAATTTTAGAGTACATTTACAGTTGATACAGTTGGCCATGGCAGCACTGGCTGTGTCAAAGATACTGTCTAATGTCTGGTTGCTGTGGTTAGCAGACTGCAAGGACCAGGTGTTTGCTGGAGATGACTGTTGTTCATACAGTTTGCTATGAGCAAAGTATTTGTTTTATGACATTCCAAGCTGAAGTTCATTTCAGTTCATCAGCAATGATTATGAACCGAAAATTGTTTTTAACCTCTTGACTGCACTATTGACATACGGCGTATGTCATGAAATGTCGCTCACCAATGCTGTATTGACATGCGCCATACGTCATGTTACAACGTTCTATGTTTCGAGTCCCGCATTACAGAAAATACAGTCTGCAAACCATTAAATTAGCTCCCCTGAGAGCTCTTTATCTCCTGAGTTCCATAAGCTAAAATTATTCATTGGATTATCATATTTATGGCGAAAGTTTTGCAAGTTTGTATGAAGCTCAAGTTGTGTTTGCAAAGCCATGGCTGAACGCAGACAAACCCCAACACTTGCACTTGTATTGAAAGAATTCTTTCACGATGCAAACAGTGGAGATGAAGATTGTGGACTGAATGAGATAGAACTGTGTAAAGTTGATGCCGAAGACGCTGATTTTGACAGTGGAGGGGGGGTGGGAGGTGGAGTTGCTTGACAAAACTGAAGACAGACAAGCTCAGCTGATTCAAGATGCAGGTGGGTGTTTACGAGGTTCGTCAGTTTATTATTTGCTTTCTGTTTGTTGTAACAATGAATATGACTCACGGGTGTTCAGTGCTGGCACTTTAGTTGGCCCTGCGAAAGTTCGTGAACCCAGGAAGTAGGGCATGGATATAAATAAACGCGGCTGACAAACAGGCCGCGCCAACGGCACTCGCTGTACGCTTGTTCGGCGGTAAATCTGCTTTGTTTCTTTCGCGCATCATCTCCTCGGATGGATCGGAAATAACGACTAAAGAAGTGGTTTTCTAAAAAGAACACAAAATAAGCTTTCCATTGACTCCAACCACAATATGTTTTCTTACATAGCGGTTGTTGCGGCAACGGTTGAAACATAAATGAAGAAAGAGAAGAGAAGGATAAGCAGAAACATGATCGCAAAAATCGTTAAGTTTAAATCCCTCTCTAAGAAAACAGGCGTTTAGCAAAATAACATCGTAAATACACACAGAACATATAGCATGCCTGCATGCAGATTAGCTTACCTTTTGAGTTGTGCGATTTTTCTTGGCTGCACAACAAACGTTTAAATGAACACACTGTAGCATGGTGAGAGTGAGCAGCAGGGGGATGGAGAGCGGGGTGAGTGTCTGTCGGCTTATGGCACTGCCGTGCCCTTCATTCCACGAGAAAGACGAAGATTTTTAAGGTAAAAAAAAAAAAAAAATGAAACGATGATGTTGATAAAATAATGAAATTGTGTAAATCAAATCAAACTGCACTCCAATAATACAACCAGGAATAGCAATAATTCAACTTTCTGTAATCGCTGCAGGAAATGTGTGGATGCTGTGAAAAGGTGGGAAGAGCGGGGCGGGGGCCGCGGGGCTGAGTGAAACAAAGAAGGCAGTGTCCCAGTTTGGCGCGCGGGGCCAGAAATACCGCGGCGAATGTGCCGGTCAGTACAGAGTGTGGTGGGAAAGTCTGGCATTAAAAAAATTTTGACCCAAGACGCTAGATGCTGCTCGGCCAACTAAAGAGCCGGATTTTGTGCTCGGCTGAGCAGCCGTGGACTGCATTGTGTGTTTTTTGAATGTGTTAGCTGTGGTAAGTGGCTTCGTCAGTCACTGATCAGTGTGTGTGAGTGAGAGAGAGTCAATCACGTGGGTACTGTGTCTGACCATCACAGCCCAAGGGGGCGTGGCTTGCTGGCTGGCTCATTGTTTTGTATTTGTATTTGTATTTCTTTTTATCACATCAGATTTCTCTGTGTGAAATTCGGGCTGCTCTCCCCAGGGAGAGCGATTCGCTACACTACAGTACCACCCATTTTTTTACTCACTTGTGTAAACAAAGTGAGTCTATGTTTTAACCCGGCGTTCAGTTGTCTGTGTGTGTGTCTTTGTGTCTGTGTGTCCGTGGTAAACTTTAACATTGACATTTTCTCTGCAAATACTTTGTCAGTTGACACCAAATCAGGCATAAAAATAGGAAAAATTCAGTTCTTTCCAGTCATCTTGTTTAAAACAATATTGCACCTCTGGGATGGGCACAAAAAAAAAAAAAAAAAAAAATGAAGCCTAATTATATGCAAACTGCATTTACTGTTATATTTATATTTTTTGTATTCTCTAAACTTGGCACTTTGATCTGATATTTGACCCAACAACAAGAGCAGTCATTATTTTCATTTTTTGTTCAAACAGGAACTTCTTTTGCTAAGCATGGAAGTTTTATTTATTTTGCAAACATTTTGGTGCAGATAGTAAAAAAAGGGAAATTACTCTGTAATTAATGCTAGGGGACTTAAATTTGCTTTAAACTGATCTTTCTCATCTTAAAAATTACATTTTGAAATTGTACTCAATACATAAAAAGCTTGGATTTTTTTTTAAAGTGTATCACAAATGAGTGTTGAAGGCCTTGCTTCTCTTGTTTGTATTTTTTCCTGTGTGTATTTTTATTTGTTTTTCCTATCGAAGTGGATTTTTCTACAGAATTTTGCCAGGAACAACCCTTTCGTTGCCATGGGTTCTTTTACGTGCGCTAAATACATGCTGCACACGGGACCTTGGTTTATCGTCTCATCCGAATGACTAGCGTCCAGACCACCATTCAAGGTCTAGTGGAGGGGGAGAAAATATTGGCGGCTGAACTGTGATTCGAACCAGCGCACTCAGATTCTCTCGCTTCCAAGGTGGATGCGTTACCTCTAGGCCATCACTCCAGCGTGTGTCGCTCGCCTTGAGCTTTCTGTGTGTTCGTTTCCGAGTTTGTATTGGTTTGTTGTTGTTGTTATTGTTGTTGTTGTGTGTGTGTGTGTGTGTGAGAGAGAGGGGGGGGGGGGGGGGAAGAGATGATGCTTATAAAACTGAAATCGGAGAATGATATACAAAATTGTATGCCTAAATTACTTTGTAAATGCAACACTTGTAGAAGTGTGTGTGTGTGTGTGTGTGTGTGTGTTGTCATTTTGTTTTGTATGAGAAAGAGAGAATGAAGGGGGTGTAGCATACCATGAACCAGTTTCAGTGTGTGTGTGTGTTGGGGGTTTGGGGTGGGGGGTGGAGTAGGTGTGTGTGTGTTTGTATTTCAGCTTCTGAAAGCAATCAGATATAAAATGGTACCATTTCATGATCTTTTTATATGTAAAAAAAAAAAAAAAATCCAAAAAACTCAACAAACTTAGTCTTTTATGCAGTGTGTTTCAGGTATGCAGCATGGTGATGATCATGATGTTCATCCTGGACCATCTGGAGTTGACAACTTGCCACAAACCTACAGCTGAAGACCAGCAGCAGCAAGACCAAAGGGCAGTAAACAATCCTCCAGCAATTCTGGATTACAACAAAAACATGGGTGCCATGGACCATCATGACCAACAGCTGCAGCCCTACGATGTCACAAGGAAAACCCTGAAGTGGTACAAATAGCTGTATGTGCATTTTCTACAAATTGCTATGCTGAATGCACACATCCTCTACAAAAAAAAAGCAGGCAACAGCAGTATGCTCCTGGACTTCAGAAGGGTGTAATTAGTGCCATGATTTTTGGTGACCAAGACCAAGACACTGCTAAAGATGACCACGTTGTTTGTCTTGTGTGGACGACACTTCATCCTACCTACCCCACAGAAGGCCTGGCCACAAAGGAGGTGCAGAGTCTGCTGGAAGAAAGGACAAAGAAAGGATGTGGGGTTCTACTGCCCAGACTGCTCCAGCAAATCAGAACTGTGTCTTGAAGACTGTTTCTGCAAGTACCACACACAGTGTTTTTACTGGCGATAGATCCTGGGTGAGTACACCCTTTTCATTCTTTGTGTGGACTGTATTGGAGTCTTATGTACCTAGACACTGTTGCTTAGCCTTGACAGTGTGTGTGGTTGATCACAACAGTCACAAGAAAGACTGGTTGATATTGTAGCACCTACATGATGGAATGACAGTCCCAATTTTTTTTTTTTATTAATGCATTTTATGGAATTTTTCTGTCAGATTGACTCATTATTTGAACATGTGAGTATTAAAAAAAAAATCTTGGTTCATTTTCCTTTCATTGACTCACTTGTGTAAACAAAGTGAGTCTATGTTTTAACCCAGTGTTCGGTTGTCTGGTTGTGTGTCTGTGGTAAACTTTAACATTGACATTTTCTCTGCAACTACTTTGTCAGTTGAAACCAAATTTGGCATAAAAATAGGAAAAATTCAGTTCTTTCCAGTCATCTTGTTTAAAACAATATTGCGCCTCTGGGATGGGCACAAAAAAATAAAGAATGAAGCCTAATTATATGCAAACTGCATTTACTGTTATATTTATATTTTTTGTATTCTCTAAACTTGGCACTTTGATCTGATATTCTGACCCAACAGCTAAAGCAGTCATTATTATCATTTTTTGTTCAAGCAGGAACTTCCTTTGCTAAGCATGGAAGTTTTATTTATTTTGCAAACGTTTTGGTGCAGATAGTAAAAAAGGGAAATTGCTCTGTAATGATAGGGGAGTTAATTTGCTTTAAACTGATCTTTCTCATCTTAAACATTACATTTTGAAATTATACTCAATACATAAAAAGCTTGGTTTTTTTTTTAAAGTGTATCACAAGTGAGTCTTGAAGGCCTTGCCTCTCTTGTTTGATATATACTTTTATGCACTTATCTTCAGTACTTTTTGAAATATAAGCAAATTAAAATCATTGGCATGATTTTCTTGTTTTTCTGAAAATCTCTGCACAGGCCATAGCAAAATGTACTAGCAGTGAAGGGGTTAGTCTGAAATTCACTAACGCCGAGGGAATCATTGTATTTGATCTCTTTCTCCGTGTCTTTGTCTGTCTGTCTGTCTTTCTGTCTGCTTCTGTCTTCTTCTTCTCTTAATTCCATAAGTGGAAAGTTGTAAAAGCTTTCTTTTTGCAGAAAGCACTCAAACACAGTTGTACATGGATACATCTATCCATACCCTCTTGTACTTATATACTGAATGCAGATCTACAGCTCTCTAATAGATCAGATCTGTGCTTCACTTCAGGTGAAACACTTTCTTCATCAAATTTTTATCCAGATTTTTTATTACCCACCTCACATCCCTAAAATGATTCTGTATAAGTCTAACAAAACACCAATTGGATGGTCTTTCTGACATGCTGTTTGAAGCGCATTGTACATTGCATTTCAGGGCTATATAGCAAAGTGGCTTTTAACATCTAAAGAAAATCGCCATTATTTGAAATTAACACAGTTAGATATTCCAAAGAAATAACACTAAACATGAAAATTGAGCCCTTTTTTTTTATATACTTTTCACTGTTATTTTGCTTTTGAAAGCATTAACTTTCATTCAGTAGCTTATGCACTGCCATGACTCACTTGTGGAGAGCTACAAAGAGGGATCAACTCTGTGTGTGTGGGTCAGTGAGTGGCAAAAAGCTGCTGTACACTGCTGGTTCTTCTGCATTCATCAGCTGTAACTCACACATTCCTTCATGTCAGCAAGTGGGCTTTTGCTTGTTGGACTGTTTTTATCCAACCTTTACTCTTTTTGGAGAGATGTACACCAGACATATTTGTGTTTCCCTAACCTGCTCAACACTGAGAGATATCACAGGAACTTCATGTGCATGTTTGATCTTCTGTTTGTGTGAACACACAAAGTGGATGAAGGCTGGAGCAGGTGAATGTTTATTGACCTTGGAGAAAAAAAACAAGAAAAAAACCCCCCAAGAGAATTTCACCCTTTATCCCACCAGGTGCGAACCTAGGACCCTCAGATGGAAAGTCCAACGCTCTGTCCATTCGTCTTTTGTGCTTGTCTTCTGCCAGATCAAATTGCTCAAGGTAGTCATTAAAACTAGAGATGAACTGGAAAAATGTGGACTCACATTTTGAAATGGAGCCCCAGTTTGGATCTGCGATGAGGGCAGGGAAATTGTCCGAGCTGTTGGGGCGTTGCTGCTGCTGCAGTACACACATGCATATTGTATATAAATGATGCACATGGACCCACTTGAACACATGCATATTTGAATGAATAGACACACACATACACACACGAACACACATGACCGACATGACTGTGATTTCTGCACTTTTTGACTTTGATTATTTAAGATATTTTCTTCTTGATGCAGAAGCTATGCTACAATATTTTTTTTAATGTTTATGGTCTTGTGGATTGACAAATGTAGCATGAACAGGTTTATGTTGTGTTGTCTTTAGTGTAGTTTTTGCTTCCATTCCCCCTTTCTTTTTTTTAATATTTTGCTTCTTACTTTTTTTTATATACTTTTTTTCCTAGCAGGTCTGGATTAGGAGTCAGTCAGTTCAGGCCTGTGATAGATCTGTATCTGTGCATGCATTGGTATCATCTGATGGATGGTGATTACTTGTACACCACTGTGGCGGTTTAAATTCTGTTGGAGCAGTACAGTCATTCACTCATTGGCTGTAGCAAATCAGAGGATCTACCACCAAAGACTGTGGGTCTACTGAAAATAATAGATTATTTGGGAAGGAAAAATTAGAATAGATTCAGACTACACTTACATGTGAAGTTGTTACACTACATCAAGGCAGGGTTCATATGGTCATTAAAGGTTCAGAAACATTTGGAGAAACTGAAGTACTTTTTTAAGGTCTTAAAAGTATCCAAAAATTAACTTGGGTTTATAAAGGTTTGTAGATTTGATGTTGTCTCATCCTCCACAAAATTGAGCATTAACATTTCTTTGCTCTTTCTCCAGAGGAAAAATAAGAACAATTCAAACTTTTTTTTCCCCTGGCAAAAAAGTTTGTAGATAAGTCTGCTTTGGTAGTAAAAGAAATCTACAGACTTGAAAACAAGGGAGATAAATAAAAAAGGACAAGAAAGGAGACTACCTGGAATTTCACACAGAGAAATCTGTTGTGACGAAACAGTATTTGCAATCAATCCAATCTGCATTTGACATTTTTGTTCACTTTTCCTTTTTGGTTCTCTGTGTGTTTTAGTCGTTATCTTATTGCAAGAAAATGTGTTTTGCATTTCTTGCATCATACACTTGTTTATGCATTTGATTGCTTATTGTGGTGTAAGTTTAGTGTCTAAGTATGTTGCGAGTTTGTTTGCACACACGAATATGAGATTGAGGCAGAGAGAGCAACACTACTGCGCACATGCATGCAGGCATGTAAGTACTGTTTCAGCATTGATGGCTGTCAGTGTTTTATTTATAGCATGGTACAGTCTGTCTGTAGTAGTGTATGCTTGTTCTTTGTTTTTTTATCATTAGATGCTTTGTCATTGTCTTCTGTCTGTGTCTGTCTGTCCCTCCTCCTCTCTGTCACTCTCTCTCTATTTTTCTTTCCTCCATGTTCTTTTCTCTCCCTCTCATTCTCTATCTGTCTGTCTAGCTAACTAACTATCTTGCTAGCTGTCTGTCCATCTCACTTTCCTCAGTATTCCACACACACACACACACACACACACACACACTCACACGCACATGCACATGCGCATGTGCAAACACATGCACATACACACGCATTCTCTCTCTCACACAGACACACACACACACACACACACACACATTCTTTCTCTCACACAGACATGCACACACACACACACACACACACACACACACACTCATTGACACACAGAGTTCATCCTCCGTATGTACATAAAAAAAAAAGAAAAAGCAAGGAACACTCCCTCCCCCAATGGTTTCAGTTCCTGTCTCATGCCTTGTGTGTAGAGGAGGGCAGCAGTCAGAGCAACATGCCTGACGGCACCTCTCAGCCTGAGTCTGTCATCAACCCGGCGTCCCAGAACCAGAGTGGTGTGAACCGACACGACTCACTGACTGTCAACGTATCCACCTCCAT
Source organism: Babylonia areolata (assembly GCF_041734735.1). NCBI lineage: Eukaryota > Metazoa > Mollusca > Gastropoda > Neogastropoda > Buccinidae > Babylonia > Babylonia areolata. The sequence continues at coordinate 12,082,544 of NC_134876.1, read as the reverse complement.
GAAGAAGAAGGAGAAACCAGAAGATGCTGAATCAGCTGATGAGAGTGACAATGGTCAGCAACCGTAAAACATTTGTTGTTTTTGTTGTTAATGCTTGGTATTGTTGATGTATGTGTACCAAGTAGTATTGTTGGCAGACAGAATTCATTTTGTTCTGTGGTGATGACAAAACAGTCGCTTTTCAGAACCGTTCATCTTTATGGCAGTGCCAACAGCTACATCTGTGGCAGGAAGGAAAACTGCACCAAGATGTGTGCGACTGACCCAAACATCACTCGTGTGAATGTCATCGATTTCAGCATTTCATTCTGTTTGGAAATTTTAGGATTAGGGTCTTGGAAGCAGCAGGTTATTGCTGCATTATTCACATACACACACCTACACACGTACACACACACACACACACACACACACACACATGCAGACACACGCATGTATATATACACACACACACACACTCTCATACACACACACACACACACTCACACACACACACACACACACCAAAACAAAAAAAGAAAAACAACACAACCCACGCTTGCTGCTGTATTTGTGGGCTGTAACTCCCATGTTTGGATTGTTTTTGTGCTCATGATCATAACCCACCAAATGCTAACATGAATTTCAAGACCTTTAATGTGTGTATTGGATCTTCTGCATGTGTATACACACACAAAAGGGATTGAGACACTAGCAGGTCTACATATGTGTTGACTTAGGAGATCAGAAAAGACTCCATTCTTAACCCACCGGTGCCGATACTGGGATCAAACCCTGGACCTTCAGATTGACAGTGCAAAGCTCCAGCCAATCAGCTGTTGCATACACCACACACACTATGAGTATGATCTTTTCAGTAAATGCATGTGACATGATCTCCAACGGAGCACACATTATGTTTATTAAATGATGATATAGATTGGGTTTATTTATACAATGATATTGTGTTTATTAAGTGATGATAAAGATTGTGTTTATTTGTATAATGATATTGTGTTTATTAAATGATGATGCAGATTGTGTTTATTTGTATGATGATATTGTGTTTCTTAAAATTAATGATGATGCAGATTGTGTTTATTTATATAATGATATTGTTTATATCAAATGATGATGCAGATTGTGTTTATTTATATAATGATATTGTTTATATCAAATGATGATGCAGATTGTGTTTATTTGTATAATGATATTGTGTTTGTTAAATGATGATGCAGATTGTGTTTATTTGTATAATGATATTGTGTTTGTTAAATGATGATGCAGATTGTGTTTATTTGTATAATGATATTGTGTTTGTTAGATGATGATGCAGATTGTGTTTATTTGTATAATGACAAATTTCTGAACGTTTTTCTTGACAGATGTGGCCAGCACTGTGTCAGAGCTGTCATCAGTGTCATCATCTACCTTTGATATTGTTTACATGAATGACATCTGGTACTTGTTTTTGCTTTTTTGTTTTTGTTGTTGGTTTTTTTTGTTTTTTGCTTGTTTGTTCTTTCCATTTTAATCACGTGTTTATTATTTATGGATATAAATGATAATCTGTTTATCTTTTACAAATATTTATAAATGCTTCATGACTGCCAATGGACAGCTGATGAATTGTAATCATAATATGAATCCTGTCACATTTTGTTTTAGCTCAGATTAGTCAGAAATAGACAGTTTCTCAGCATGGAATTTCAAGGATTTGCTCTATGACAAAATGGAAAACATTATGTATGTCAAAATTATGCTTTGATCATAAAATCACTTATATGTGATAGAAAAATATCAGAAACGTAAATTGTGACATGTGCACATGCACACACATAGACACACATACCATGATGCACATACTCACACTATGATCCACACACACACACACACACACACACACACACACACCGCAGGATGGATGGATGGGTGGGCAAATAGGAAAACAGGCTGGTGGATGGGTGCCTACATACTAAATTTTCTCAGTTATCACATCTGATAGAGAAGCCAAACCTGGCAGAACACTGAATAAAATTCTTTCTGCAGCTCACTTCATGAAGACCTTGCAGTCCATTGTCAGATGTCATTGGTCAAGGTCATAACATGGCACAATAGAAACAGTTTGTAGGTATGATAGAACTTATGTCATGTGCTGAATGGTCATGAAACGTTGCACAGTGACTGGTCAGGGTCAGAGAATGGGTGCTACTGAAATTCAGTGGTCAAGTCCACAGCATGATGAAACTAGAGGCAGCTTGTCATCATAGAGCTAGGCTCTTGTATCCAGTCTTTTTTGTTGTTGTTGTTGTTTTTTGCTGCCCCATCATCTGCACCGTTTCAGTGGCATTACTACCACGTCACTCATTTAGATTCCCCCATACACGGCCACACCCGGGTTCGTCTGTCACAGTTCCAGCATCGGCAGTCCGCAGGAAGCCATTGATGTTAGGTCACCAGAAGGCCACACACCAGAGGAGACCCTGCACTGCTGCTGAGTCACTTCGGTGGTGTTCAGTGGTGCCTGTTCTGATTTAACGTACTTAGGACACCACCTACTAAGCCCTCTACTAACGAAATAATGGCTTAGTCGCGGAGCCAGACTGAGTGAGCGTCCCTCCCAGAGTGGAGACCGCCACCACATCCCTCAAACAACAGCTCCCCGTGAATCTGCTGACACTGAAGACATTGACAGGACTCGCCCCAAGCACAGAAGTGGAGGGGTATCGAAACTGAGGTCAGCATGAGAGCAGGGCATGAAAGACCAGAGACTTTGAGACTGTTTTGTTTATATTGATGATGATGGAGGAGGAGGAGGACAATGATGATGACGATGTTGCTATGGAGGTTCATTTTGGTTTGGGACTGCGTGACAAGGCTGTACTCTACTCTTCCTGTCATAATGATATCCCGGCATTAACCAGGCCTGAGACTAAGACTCTTGCAGTGTTGGTCAGGTAATTAGAGCAACGCACTCAAAGATGCATCCTTGAAGTGGATGACACTTGACTGTGTGGTCCCAGTCTCCCCATTTAAGCCGACAGCACACTCCACTCTGGGTAGGAGCTGGCCACGGGCCAAAAAACCCACCTCCGCTGGGATTCGAACCCACATCCTCCCAGCCGTCAGTCCGCAACGCTAACCACTTCGCCACGGCTAGTTCTTGTATCCAGTCTTCATCAAGTATAGTCTGGTGATTGGTCATGGTGAGAGCATAAAGCTGTGGAGGGTCAGGATCATAAGGTAAAGGTCAAGGTCACAATATAATCAAAAGAACACTGCAGATTCATAATGTTCTGGTTTTCATCTGGGTCAGAACAGTGATTTGTCACTCCAAAGCATGACCCTTATTGAAAGACAAGGTCAGAGGAAAGTCTAGTTCAAGGTGATAAAAAGGTGTTATTCAAACCGTTTGTGAGGGAATGCTCCACTCTGCAGTATCACTTTTTCTTGATCTGTAACGTCTTTTTTGGATTCAGGAGGTAATACATATATAAATAATGAAAGCCCATCAGTTTCACAAATTAAATTTTTCTTTCTGTATTTGCATTTTTTGTGGCTGTCCTAGGAATGTTCAGAACTGTTCACATGGAATCAGATCTGTAGTGTTGTGTTTAATTTGTTGTTTCCCTAATGATAGCAGTGACGATGATATGGATAGTTGTATAGCACCTATCCTCGGTCAGTCCAGATCTGTAGTGTTGTGTTTAATTTGTTGTTTCCCTAATGATAGCAGTGACAATGATATGGATAGTTGTATAGCACCTATCCTCGGTCAGAGACCAAACTCTGAGTGCTTTACAAACATAGAGTCATTTGCACAACAGGCTGCCTACCTGGGTAGAGTCAGCAGACATCTGCCACTGGGCGCTCACCATTCGATTCCTGTTTTATTCAATCAGTCTTTGGTCACACACATATACACACTTATGCAGACATGTAGCATTAACATGATGACAATAATGTTTGTGTGTTTGTCTGTGGGTGTGGGTGTGTGTGTGTGTGTGTGTGTGTGATTAAGTAATGAAATAGGCGTAGCCTTTGAATCTGTTATATGCTTTTGTGTATTACATCTTCTTTTCTTCTTCTTCTTCTTCCTTTTATAAGTTACAGCATCTGTGTGTGTATGTATTTAATGTTTATTCCAAAGTGCTTTGATCTCCCTTTAAGGGAGGAAATCGCCCAATAAGTATCCATTATTATAAGTGTTATTAATTATGGTGATTTATATTTTTTTTCAGTAGCGAGCCAGCCACTGCCCGGTCTGCAGCCCCACAGCAGAGTTCGGAGAGCAGAACTGGCACAGGGAACTTCTTCATCAGGTCAGCCAGCAGGTTTGCAGCTTACACAGTGCTCATCAGGCCACCTGTTTGTCAGATCCGCTAGGTCTCTAGAGAACACCACCATTGATTTGTAGGGTTTCATCCAGTCAGAGTTCTCAGGGTTTTTGTTCACTGTGTTTCGTATCAGTGTTGTCATGTGATAAACCTGTTAAGATATTGAGTGTTTTGGGGGAATGGAATGAAGATAACTGATACAAGAATGTGTGTTGCACATTGATGTCCGGCATTCAGGATGTATGTTTTATACTTGATACAATGCTGTTTGCTAATATGATGTCGATAGATATTGTTGTTATTGTTTTTAATGTCATAATGATATTAATGATAATGTACATTTATATAGCACCCTTCCTCTCTCTCTAAGAGCTCAGGGCGCTTTACATGAAAGAAAAAGTTACAAATTACATAAATCATTCATGATCATTCTTATCTCAAAACCCTTCCCTCCCCCCCAACCCTCTGACCCCCTCCCCCCTAATATCCCTCTCTCATTTGTCATGCATCCAAAGTGAGCTGACAAGGATGGTGCTGGAGAAGAAGGAAACTTAGAGTGCTCATACAGGTTTTAAAAAGATGAGTTTTTAGTGAAGAGCAAAAGGCAGAGATAGAATCAGATGCACCGATATGATGAAGAACGTTGTTCCATGTGTGAGGAGCAGCAAAAAGGAAAGAATGTTCACCATAGGTTCTTGTATTGACACAAGGGAGTTTCAGAAGGTAGCAGTCAGAGGAAGAGTTCTCCAGGGAGTGTGAGCATTGATAAGATCAGAAAGATAGGTAGGTCCTGTGGAGTAGAAAGCAGAATAGCAGAGACAAGCAACTTTGTATTTAATTTTCACTTCAATGGGGAGCCAGTGTAAAGTAGGGAGGAGGGGGGAAATGTGACCAGTACATGGGATTCTGAGAGTCAGACAGACAGCATTATTTTGAAGTTTTTGAATTCGCTGAAGTTTATGTGGACAGCCTGTCAGAAGAGAATTACAGTAGTCGATTTGTGACAGCACAAAAGCAGAAACAAGAGCTTTTTTAGTTTCAACAGAGAGGTACTGACAGATAGAGTTAATTGTGATGTTCACAATTGACTGTAGTTATCAGATTGACCACCTGAATGTGCACACTGAGGTTTGGGTCAAGAATGACTCCAAGGTTCCTTGCTCATTTAGAAAACTGAACTGTGACATCACCAACCACAATAGAGGCAGGGAAAGAAACCCGACTGAAATAATCATAGCTTTAGTTTTGTCATCACTTAAGTTCAGTTTGTTGAATGTCTTCCAAGATATAACATCAAGAATGCAATCTTGCAATGACTGAATCAGGCTATTTGGTTAGGTTCTGCAGAATTTTGTAGCTGAGCATCATCAGCAAAAGAGTGGTGGAGAACAGAGTGACCAGAAATGACATCAGAAAGAGGAGCAGTTTACAGAATGAACAGAACGGGGCCCTGGACAGAGCCTTGTGGCACACCATAGGAGATCAGGGTTGGATCAGACTTTGAATTGTTAACAGAGATAATCTGGAAGCAGTTGGATAGGTTTGAAGAAAACCAATTGAGAACTTCAGTACATTGGTTAATATGCTGTAGAGATTGTTATTTGTTATTGTTCTTAATAAAGTACAGTTTATTGATTAAAGTGTTTTAGGTAGATATTGTTGTTGTTAACGTTACTGTTATAGTGCAGTTTATTGATTAATGTGCTGTAGATATTGTTATTGTTGTTAATATTTTATTGGTTAGTGTGCTGTATATAGAGACTGTTGTTGTTAACTCACTCCGGACGATGGAACGCTATAGCGTTCCTGATATAAGGTGCAGTTCCGGATGACAGAATGCGATAGCAGTTTCAACAATTAAAATTTTTTCCAAGTTTTCCTTATGAGGTAGCATAACAATCACAGCTACACCGGGCATTGCGAACGTATCAAGGGCCAAATGGAAAGTTTCATTGTGAGATTCCGTAACAACACGCTCGCCGGCGAGCAATTGACTTTGGCCCCCCACATGACAAGCTGATCTGCATACGTATCGAAAATGGTGTCGCAGGCAATACACTGGAAATTTTCGGAGCAAAATTGATCACAACAGTGGCTTTTTACTGCTGCTGAAGTGATTGAAATGCTCGAAACTGAAGGTTTCAACATTGACAAGGATGATGAAGATGTTGAATAAAGTATCTGCAGTGAAGAAAACTACCAGCAAGAAGGTACTGACAGTGACTCAAGATTCGGAAGGCAGCGAAGAGGGAGAGGGGTGGTGTCCACACGAGGGAGAGGGGTCAGTGGGTCAAGTACAGCCAGTTCAGTTACTTTATGTTTTGTATTTTATGTGATTTTTTTTCCAAACCCTAACAATGTGGCCATCTGTAGGGAAAAGCAAGAGTGAACACTATCGATCCCGAGTGAGTTAATGTTGTTGATATGGTGCAGTGTATTAGTTAATGTGTTGTAGATAGAGACTGTTGTTGTGATTGTTTAGATATTGTTGTTGTTATTGTTGTTGATTTAGTGCAATGTATTGGTTAATGTGCTGTGAATAGAGATTGTTGTTGTTATTGTTACCAATTTAGTGCAATGAGGATTGTTGTTATTGTTGTTGATATGTGCAATGTTTAATTAATATGCTGTAGGTAGAAATTATTGTTGCTTGGTTTTTTTTGTTTTTTGAAACTATAGTGCAATGAATTCGTTAAAGTGGTGTTAATAGAGATTGTTGTTGTTATTGTTGATTTAGTGCAGATTTTTAGGAAATATTTGTGGAGATCGTTTTTGTTATTGTTGTTAATATAGTGTTAATTTTTAGTAAATATTTTTAGGTATAGATTGTTCTTATAGTTAATACAGTGCAGATTTTTAAGTAAATGTTTGTAGATGGAGATTGTTGTTATTGGTGTTGATATAGTGCAAATTTTTAGTAAATGTTTTTTAGATACAGATTGCTCTTGTTTTGTTGATATAGTGCAGATTTTTTCGTAAATGTTTTTAGATATAGATTGTTGTTGTTGTTAATATAGTGCTGATTTTTAGTAAATGTTTTTAGATATAGATTGTTGTTGTTTTCAGTATAGTGCAGATTTTTAGTAAATGTTAGTAGACAGATGTTTTTATTGTTGTAAATATAGTGCAGATTTTTAGTAAATGTTTGTAGATTATTATTGTTGTTGGTATTGTTAGTGCAGTGCATTGTATTGTTAAATGTGCTGCAGACGTTGTTGTCATCACTGATATTAATATTGTGCAGTGTGTTGGTTGATAAGATTGTTCTTGTCATTGTTTAGATAGAGATTGTTTATATTGTTTTTTAATGTAGCACTATATATTATTTATTGTGCTGTAGATATTGTTGTTATTATTGTTCATATACTGCAGTGCATTTGTTAATGTGCTGTAGAGATTGTTCTTTTTATTGTTGTTAATATAGTGCAGTGCATTTGTTAATGTGCTGGAGATAGAGATTGTTATTGTTTAGATAGAGATTATTGTTGTTATTACTGTCAGTGTAGTGCAATGTATTGGTTAAAGTGCTGTAGACAGAGATTGTTTTTGTTCTTGTTGTCAGTGCAGTGCTTTGTTTAATTAATGTGCTTTAGATAGACAATTGTTGTTGCTATTGTTGTTGATATGTTTCAGTGTACTGGTTAATGTGCTGTAAATAGAGATTGTTCTTGTTTTTAATGTGCTTTAGATAGACAATTGTTGTTGCTATTGTTGTTGATATGTTTCAATGTGCTGGTTAATGTGCTGTAAATAGAGATTGTTCTTGTTTTTAATGTGCTTTAGATAGACAATTGTTGTTGCTATTGTTGTTGATATGTTTCAATGTGCTGGTTAATGTGCTGTAAATAGAGATTGTTCTTGTTTTTAATGTGCTTTAGATAGACAATTGTTGTTGCTATTGTTGTTGATATGTTTCAATGTACTGGTTAATGTGCTGTAAATAGAGATTGTTCTTGTTTTTAATGTGCTTTAGATAGACAATTGTTGTTGCTATTGTTGTTGATATGTTTCAATGTACTGGTTAATGTGCTGTAAATAGAGATTGTTCTTGTTTTTGTTTAGATAGAGATTGTTGATATAGTGCAATGTATTGTTCAATGTACAAAAGACAGAGATTGTTGTTGTTGTTATTGTTATTAATATAGTGCAGTGTTTTAGTTAATGTGCTGTAGATAGAGATTGTTGTTGACTCACTTGTGAGGCTATGTAATGACCTGGTGTTTGGTTCTATGTGTCTGTCTGTGTGTCTTTCTGTCTGTCTATCTGCCTGCCTGTCTGTGTGTCTGTAGTCAGTTTTAACAAATTCATTTTCTCTGGAAATACATTGTCTGTCAATACCAAATTTGGAATAAACATAGTGAAAAAATTCTTTCCACTCATACCAATGCTAAGTTTTAAGTCTTCCAGATTAAGCTGTATGTCCAGATCATGAACGGTTTATTTTGTTGATGTTTCAAATCCAAAAAATGTATAAGCTCTTTCCAATTAGTTGCCTGAACACTTGTTTGGGTTTAAAGATGGTGTGAAATCTTTTTTTTTTTCCAAGGAAAAAACGCAACAAATTCTTGACAGAACACTTAGAATGACATGAACTACACCATCAACATGTTTACTGCACATGAATATTTTAGAGTGGATACTGAATTAACTAGAATGAATGTCATAAGTAAAATTGAACTGACGGCACCCCAAAGGCAGAGCATTCTCAGTTTCGGTAGGCCTTGCGTACGCTGGTCTGTGCATGTCTGGAGAAAACAGCAATATGTTGCTCTGTGCCTAAGGTGATTTCAATGTCTCCTTTATCGTGAACATAAAAAAAGAAATATTAAATAATTGAGATTTATCAAACTAACACGGTGCTAAACGATTTTATCACCTTTCACTAGTAAAAACAAAACTTTGAATATTATTTTGGATAACAGTGGTCAGATGCACTTTGGTCTTGTGCTAAATCTTCTTGTTTCTGAGTGTATCTTGCATGGTTCAATTCCGATCCAGCATCTTTTTTTTTTCTTTTTCTTTTTTTCAGTTTCATAACATTTAATACAGAACACATTTTTTGATGATTTTTTTCTCTCTCCTCTTTTTATTTATTTTTTCTTCCAATGATTCCTTTATTCGATAAAGTCCGTATAACAAGTGAGTCTTGATCTTAAATGCCTTGCCTCTCTTGTTTGTTATGGTTGTTGTTACTTTTATCTCTGTAGTTAGGATGATGGTATGATTTGTGCCGAAGGTCCAACGTGAAGGAGGATGGTGAGGGTGACACTATAGCGGTGCAGGAGGGTGACATTCTGTATGTCATTCACACTGATGAGGACAAGTGGAAAGTGATGAGGGTGGACAGAACAAGTGGGAAAACCTGGCCCCACCAGCAGGGCTACATACCTAACCCTGACAGGTAATCACTTTGAGTGTCTGTGCATTCATGCGCCTTGTGTCTTTTTGTATGTGGCTATGTTTGTCATGATATTGATTAATCTAACAAGAAATAGTATATGGTGTGTGTGTGTGTGTGAGGGAAAATTGGGTGTTTGTGTATTTGCATGCACATTTGTGAGCATGTGAAAGGGGAGAGAAAGAGAAAGCATACTTTTTAATTTTTTTGCCCCATTTATTCATGCATTAATGTGCTCACAAATGTATATATGCATGCTTTTTTAACATACGCACACATGTATGCATGCATACACACATGCAATCTCCCAAACACATACACTTTCAAACACACTCCCATTTCTTCTCTTTTTCTTACTTTCTCTTAAACATGTGCACCATCATTGTATACCTGGCTTGTGTATGGAAAAAATGTTAGAAGCAAACCTATGCTGTCTGATTGCATACATTTTTAAGGAGAGCACAGTTATTGTTTATATGCTTTATTTTTCACTGCTTAATTTAGGTTTTTAACCAGTTGAGTGCCTGTAAGACGTCAGCTGACGTCCTACAAAAAGTATTGCCATAGTGCCTATAAGACGTCCACTGATGACCTGCATATGTTCCGATTTTTCCTTCATTGGAGTTTGGTTTAATTCACATAAACAGACTCTGAACAGTTAGTTTGGTGTCATATACTGTACCATGTCAAACTGATGCAAACGATGTGTCTCTATTATAAAAATACTATTTAAATGAACAGGCATCAGGTAAAAGACCCCTTTCTACTTGATAATAATTTGCTAACTGGACCACATGGAAAGCGCATGGAAAGGGGGTTGCATCATATACAAAAAAAAAGGGGGCATTTGAAAACTTTGTCCAGTAAAGGGAGTGGTCCCAGTCAGCAGATTTACACAATTTTGAAAGCTGTGCTTGTAATATGGATAGCCATAGCAATGGAGATGGATCTCTCTTGTCTGATGGTTGGTTTGAATATGAAGGTGAATGACAAAGACAATGGTGAAACTGGCAGCCCATTTGATGGTAGTTCAGTCTGTCTGTCCTATCAGACAGCGTTTTTTAACAAGTGGCTATGACCGACAGAATACCTGCAGCGAGCATTGGAAGAGGGGGAGGAGAGGGAAAGAAGTGATATAAGACTATAGGTCGAGTGCTAGCCAGAGGGTGTGAAGTGGGTGTGGCAGTTGGTTGGCCAGTGAACTCACAATGCATACGGCAGGAAACAGACAACCACCAATGCTTCACGATTTTCATGAAATGCACAGTTGAACGTGCACTGGACTTGAAACACTTATGTTTTTGTTTTTAATGCGTTTTGTCACTAAACCAGATGGTTGACTTGTTTGAAGAGGTGGCAAACTGGATGCTCAGCAGACACTTTAATCGGCTCACGTGCAACTTGAAGGGAGTTAATGTCATCAGAGAACTTCACCCTCTCACTTGCGAATGCCCTTTGCTGTCAAAAAGCTTGCCAGTTCAGTTTCTGGGACTGTGATTGACCATTTACGTTGACTTTACTCACTTTTGTCATTATTGGGACAGCGATTTTCTTACATGTCTGCAAGAGCTGTGATTTGTTTTCATAAGCTTATAGCCTGTTTTAATTTCTTCTACAGGTATAATCTGACAGTAGGCTTGCTATTTCTAGCTGTATTTTGTTTCTTTTCTTTATGGATGTCATTATGTAGAGGTGGAAATAGACTTTTTTGTTGCACAAAAATTAATATCTTGACTTTACATGCCTGGACAGTTACCTACAATCAACCTAATTGGGGAAAAAAAGCCCAGAAGCAGAATCTACACTCGTTTTCCTTCACAAAAACATTTACTTTCTTTCTGTATCACCCATAGCTTTTGTGCTAGAATTTTTTGTGATTTATTACCTTCAAATCCTCAAAATTCCCTGGCAAGGGGAGAGCACTTTTTTAAAAATTTTTTTTAATTTTTATTTTTACAAAATTCTCTGGCACAGAACTGGTTAATACATGCAGTTTGTTTCACTCATCAATATAGAACATAACAGTATTATTGATCTTTTTCAGTACAAGTGGAAAGGTGGTTCGCCGCAACACATCTGATGCCTCTAATAAGCCTCTCACTCTGGAAAGAAAATATGCAATACGTAAGTCAGAACCCGGCTGCTTAATTAGTGCTTATTTGTTAGTGATTAATTCACATGATCGAGATCTATTCTGTCCGAAGTCATCAATATACAAACCGATTTTATCAAATATGATGATAAGTATTCTGTCCTGAATCATCAATACTCATAATGATTGATATAGAATGATAAGAAGTAGTCTGTCTTTAAAATAAGACAAAATGCAGGTATTTCATGAACAGTGAGCAAAATGGTACCCTCTTAAAGTGTCAGTAAATGCCACTGCAAACATTTTAAATTCATGTGCCAATTTCTTTACATATTTGGGATGATGTCATTAACTTTGAATGTTGCTTGATGTATTTTTCAGACATCAGAGTATATGATATATGGAAGCATGTAACAGCCTTGTCATGCAGTCTGAACCCAGCCTGGATCTCAATAGCTTTACTGCATCTTTATCTCCTTGGGTTATCATTTACATTTTTTTTTAAATTCACAAATTCTGTAACAATTCATGAGAAGGTCAGGAAGATGGGCAGCAAGAAAAAGTATTAAAAGACATGTTTCAGTTTTGGTTACTGTTAAGGACAACACTCACTCTATAGTATTGACATTTAAGACCTCGTTTAAGTTTAACCCATGGGAAATCATTGAATGGACATTAGACATGTGTGATGACTGTAAGCTGTATCATCTGTATCATATGTACATGTCATTTTGGAGGATCGTATTTGTTGTGCTGACAGAATGCTTGTTGAACAGGTCGAGAGGTAGTGCGACCACAGCATTCTTTCTTCAACAACTACACAACGGTTTACCCAATGAAAGGTACTCACGGGCATGTTTCGTTGGTGGTGTATGTTTGAGTGTGTCTTTTAAGTCAGCAATAAGCTCTGCAGATGTCTGTCTTTGTGGACATGGCTGACATCAGGATATATGATGAATGTAAGCATGTACAGCATTGTTTGGAAGTCTTAAAGAAGGGAAGAAAGAGTGAAGTACAGCACACCATACACATTCAAGCTAGAAGAAGGGGTTCTGAGAATTTGTCTGCAACATGAATGTATATTTGCTGAATTAATGTGTGTGTAAGTTTTTTGCTTGTTTTTTGTTTAGTTTTTTTGCTGCTTCTCCTTCTTCTCTTGTTGTTGCAGTTACGTTTATTGGAGGTTTTTAGTAGTATTTGTGTTGCTGTTGCTGTTTTTGTTTATATTGGCTAGGATTTGTCTGAAATATGTATGTACACTTGCTGAATTAATGTGTGTGTTAACGTTTTTTTCTCACTGTTGTTATTGGTGTTTTTAAGTTTATTGACTCACTTGTGTAAACAAAGTGAGTCTATGTTTTAACCCGGTGTTCGGTTGTCTGTGTGTGTGTGTGTGTGTGTGTCCGTGTGTCTGTGTGTCCGTGGTAAACTTTAACTTTGCCATTTTCTTTGCAAATACTTTGTCAGTTGATACCAAATTTGGTATGAAAATAGGAAAAATTCAGTTCTTTCCAGTCATCTTGTTTAAAACAATATTGCACCTCTGGGATGGGCACAAAAAAATTAAAAAAGAAGCCTAATATATGCAAACTGCATTTACTGTTATATTTATATTTTTTGTATTCTCTAAACTTGGCACTTTGATCTGATATTCTGACCCAGCAACAAGAGGAGTCATTATTATCATTTTTTGTTCAAACAGGAACTTTTTTTGCTAAGCATGGAATTTTTATTTATTTTGCAAACGTTTTGGTGCAGATAGTAAAAAAGGGAAATTACTCTGTAATTAATACTAGGGGACTTAATTTATCACAAGTGAGTCTTGAAGGCCTTGCCACTCTTGTTTGAGATTTAAAATTTTATTTTAGTTGCTGTGTTTGTTTTTTGTTTTGTTTTTTATTGCTTACATTTCCCTTAGCATTGAAACAGTTATCAAGTTACAGGCAACAGAAAATGTTTGTTAAAAAAAAAAAAAAATCACAAAAATATTTATTTTATGACACAATATTAACAGTGCAGTCTGAATGGGAAGGTAGTTGTCTCAACAGCTTAAAAGATATACAAGCAAATAAGAAAAAACACTGTATGCACATATGTGTGTGTGTTGAGGGGTGGGGTGGGGGGGGATACATGCATGCACGCCTGAGTGTGTGTGTGTTGTTGATTTTTAGGCAGTGTTTGTGACTGATACGATGCTGAAGAACAGAGATGAGTTTCAGTCTCACTCAGTGGAACCATAATGTGGATTTTGCAATTTCAGCAACCCGTTTATTGCCTGTGCTGTTGCTGTGTCCCACCCCTGCGATAACGAGCCTGCTGAGTTGCATGGAGACCACTGCTCGTGACTGGGCCACCATCATTCACGGTGAGAAAACCTGCCATTGTACCTGGTGTTTTTACCTGGTGTTGTAGTGGGTTCATCAGGATTCTGCTTCTTTGAAAAAAAGCAAAAGCAAAAAAAAAAAAGCACTGGCACCTGTTTGGTAAGGTCATAAGATTTTCTTTGTTCACAATGTAGCATAAAAAAAGAGGAGGTATATTCTTTGTAAATTTTAATGCTTTGAACACTGTCCTCTTATGTATACATACTTCCCATCATGGTCTTCCTCTGCATACTTTTCATTTTTTGTCAACTTGCCCGACATGCTGAAGTGCCCTTGCTGAACCTCTTTGCCAGTTGACTGCACATGATTGAACCTCTTTGCCAGCTGACTGCACATGATTGAACCTCTTTGCCAGTTGACTGCACATGATTGAACCTCTTTGCCAGCTGACTGCACATGATTGAACCTCTTTGCCAGTTGACTGCACATGATTGAACCTCTTTGCCAGCTGACAGCACATGATTGAACCTCTTTGCCAGTTGACTGCACATGATTGAACCTCTTTGCCAGTTGACTGCACATGATTGAACCTCTTTGCCAGCTGACAGCACATGATTGAACCTCTTTGCCAGTTGACTGCACATGATTGATGAAAGTGATGGTTTCTAGAGCCACATCTCAGACCAACATTTCCCATCGCGTGGTGCCCAGACGTCTGGCACATGGTCATGTTCACCACAGGCAGTAGCTACATTCATGTCCTTTCTAGCTGGGTGTGGGTGACTGTGCTGTGCTTTCTGCCTGCGTCAAGTTCACAGCAATATGCTTTGAGTTCCTAGCATCCACCCTATAAGCCCAGTGAGATGAAAAATTAATAGGGAAAATTTTTTGCTGAGCTATGCATGCATGTAAGGACAGGGTGTTTAGTTTTGTCAGGTAAGTATTCGGGAAAAATGTATTTTGTTTCTGGGAAAATATGCCCCTTTTTCTATTTTCTTTCCCCTTCTCCCCTTGTCTGTCTGCCTGTCTCTCTCTCTCTGTCATCATTTCTCCTTCTATTCCTCCTCCTTAGTCTTGGTGAAGGGAGGAAAGGGGTAATACTGCAATGGAGGAAGGCGTTGGGACAATAACAGATAGATAATGCAGAGCAAACGTGGTCACTGTGTAATTCTTTTATGCATACTTTCAGATGGAGAGATTGAGTCTTCATCACAGCTGTTTGCTCAGGTACGTTCCTCTCCCTCTTTGTCTTAGCTTTCCATGGTATTTTCATAGTCTTCCCACATTTCCTTTATATAAATTATTTATTATTACCTTATTTTTTTGTGTTTTAGCTGAGGACAAAAATAGATGATTATTTCTAAGTAATAAACCTGAACAGTTTCATTCAATGGTACAAGGCCTTTTTTTTCCTTCTTCTTATTGACTCACTTGTGTAAACAAAGTGAGTCTATGTTTTAACTCGGTGTTCAGTTGTGTGTGTCTGTGTGTCCATGGTAAACTTTAACATTGCCATTTTCTCTGCAAATACTTTGTCAGTTGATACCAAATTTGGTATGAAAATAGGAAAAATTCAGTTCTTTCCAGTCATCTTGTTTAAAACAATATTGTACCTCTGGGATAGGCACAAAAAATTTTTTTTTAAAAAGAAGCCAAATTATATGCAAACTGAATTTACTGTTATATTTATTTATTTTTTTAATTCTCTAAACTTGGCACTTTGATGTGATATTCTGACACAACAACAAGAGCAGTCGTTTTTATCATTTTTTGTTCAAACAGGAACTTCTTTTGCTAAGCATGGAAGTTATATTTCTGGTGCATGTCTTTGCTGCAGATAGTAAAAAAGTGAAATTAATCTGTAATTAATGCTAGGGGGGTTAATTTGCTTTAAACTGATCTTTCTTATCTTAAACATTACATTTTGAAATTATACTCAGTACATAAAAAGCTTGTGTGTTTTACTCTCAGTGTACAGGGCTTTCACTATGTTCATTCGCCGAAGTGGTCTTTTTCGGAAAATACTAAAATCAATACTACGAGTGGACTTTATTGATCTATTGGCTGAGCCCTGAAGGTCATGGGCAAAAATCAATTGCGTACACATATTTATACATATTCAAAGTGCGTGCTCATAATCTTCGCGAACGTGAAGGACGCCATTTTGTTTCTAGTTGTTGACCTGCCCGTTCAATCCTATATTCAGTCGACAATACATGATAACATGTGATGGAAAGTTGGAGAAGGAGACCGTTAAATATTTATTCAGAGAAAGATTTGTGAACGCCTCATCACTTACTGGATTATGCCCCAAACTGCCTTAAAAATATCAACAAAATTAGTCAGAATTCACAGTTAAAAATGATAAACCATGAGAGTTAATACCCTTGATGAAACATAAAAATTTCCAGTCTTGACTTTTCTCAAAATTAAGTCCTTTTCACTTCATAAGACATTTAGAAGTACTTGTACTTGGCTCTACATGTTATTAGTTTAACATAATAATCAATTTTCATATCAACTTTAAAACTATGAAACTAGAATGAACATAAAAAAGAAATTGAATCAACTGTGTCGTACATTCCCGGCGGGTGTAACTAAACTTGTACATCTATCTAGATCCAGAGAAAATGGCTAAATATTGCAGTGTGATTGCGGCGATAGCCACGTCTCCTTTACCGCGGACTTAAAAAGAAGTTTTAATTGCCCTTAAAGATTTTTGAGTGCCCAAGATACACCAGAATAATATGATTTAAACAGCGTTCTCATTGCAAATACCACAATCGATTTATCGCCCTTTAAAAAAGCATGTTCAAATGTTAAATTTTTGAACGTCAGTTAAGGAGCCATGATAGTGTATTGGGTAAGACAGTTTCTTCTCACCCGAACATGCGGGGTTCAAATCTGCCGTCAGGACCTTTTTTTTTTCTCTTTTCTTTTTTCTTTTTCTTTTTCTTTTTTTTTTTTTTTAACCCAAAGCTTTATAATAACAAATACAGAACACATTTTAATGATTAGATTTTTTTTTTTAATTGTATCACAAGTGAGTCTTGAAGGCCTTGCCTCTCTTGTTTTTTTTTTTGTTTTTTTTTACTCAAATGAGCACTCATAGACACTGCAGAACTAAATAACCTGTGCTTTGAGCCCTTTTGTTCTTGAAAACTGAAACCAGTTTTCCTGTCATCTTCCTCGCTGTTAAGGGAGAAGTGTTTGGCTGCTTTTTGCCATGATGTTTTGATGTTTGAAACAAAGAAATCGGTCAGTGCTTGAGCCTATAAAGCAGGAATTGGAATTCAAAGTCACAACATGGCATAATGGAAAAAAAACACACAGAAATATTATAGAGCTTGGGTTTTCTTAAGAGTTTTCATCAAACGTGGGTCATTAATTAGTTATGACCAAAACTTAATTTCATTTGAAAAGTCCACATTGGCAATGAAAGGCACAGGTCACAACAGTGTACACTTTGAAATGTCCTGTTGCAAGATGATCTGTATTGTTTTACCTTTTTTTTGTCTATGCCATAATTCTAGCGTTGGATTTAGTAGGTACCATATGGGGTCTTGAAAGCTTTGCCTCTCTTGTTTAGCATCACAGTTGCACACTATTACAAAAGTGCTGCAAGGAAAGTGGATCACAAAAATGTTTCCAACAGTAAACATTAGAATCAGACTTAGTATTTTCATTTTATGGACTTAAAAGTACCTTGAACAAAACACTATATATGTATATTATATTCCACAGTCGTGCAGACACAAGGTGCTCCCGTGGGAGGTGCGTCCCAAAGATCCCCAGAAGTACAACAACAACCTGCACAAGTTCATCATCATCACTGTCACTCTGCAGTCCCAGGATGCCCTTGTCACATTCAGGTGACCACCATCTTGCTGTACATTGTATTGTGTTGTATTACACTTTTGTCACAACAGATTTCTCTGTGTGAAATTCAGGCTGCCCTCCCCATGGAGAAAGCATTTCGTTTTTCTGCCTCCATGTGTATTTGTTTTCTTATCGAAGCGGATTTTCTGCAGAATTTTGCCAGGTACAAACCCTTTTGTTGCTGTGGGTTCTTTTACGTGCATTGAGTGCATGCTGCACACAGGACCTAGGTTTATCATCTCATCCGAATGACTAGCATCCAGACCACCACTCAGGGTCAAGTGGAGGGGGAGATGATACTGGTGCGTGTGGGGATCAAACCAGTGCGCTCAGATTCTCTCGCTTCCTAGGCGGACGTGTTACCTCTTGGTCAACACTCCACATGGCCCAAGGGGGGCAGTCCACTATCATGCACAGTTGAAAGACCACACAGCATGATTCCATATGAAAACAGGTGTCTGGTATGTATCAGGAGATCTACATTCAGACAGTGTGTGGCAGTAACATGTGCAAGTCCTTTGTTCCTGCTGTCCGGCACAAGTATGCAGTCCATGGCAGATGATGCAGCAGCAACATAAAAGTGACCAGTGTCATGTAATATCACAATTTAGTCATCATACACCGAAGTCAGATGAAAAAGAGAACAGGCTTATTTCCACTAGATGCCAAATTATCACTAACCGTGACATGATTTTCTGATGCATGATTTATTTTGACTGTTGTAAGTCATTGCCATATACCAGATTGCCTCTTTTAAACCATCCCTGTGTTAAGACTGTTTGTTGTTTGATAATTGTTTAGATATTTTAATATCTTTTTTAACATTGTTTTATTCTCTGCTTGTGATAATTGTTTAGATATTTTAATGTCTTTTTTAACATTGTTTTATTCTCTGCTTGTGATAATTGTTTAGATATTTTAATATCTTTTTTAACATTGTTTTATTCTCTGCTTGTGTTAATTATTCTCTGCTTGTGATAATTGTTTAGATATTTTAATGTCTTTTTTAACATTGTTTTATTCTCTGCTTGTGATAATTGTTTAGATATTTTAATATCTTTTTTAACATTGTTTTATTCTCTGCTTGTGATAATTGTTTAGATATTTTAATATCTTTTTTAACATTGTTTTATTCTCTGCTTGTGATAATTGTTTAGATATTTTAATATCTTTTTTAACATTGTTTTATTCTCTGCTTGTGATAATTGTTTAGATATTTTAATATCTTTTTTAACATTGTTTTATTCTCTGCTTGTGATAATTGTTTAGATATTTTAATATCTTTTTTAACATTGTTTTATTCTCTGCTTGCTTTTATGTAATGAAAAATGGCCCAGCAAAATACAACCACACTCAAATCAAATGGCCTTTTTTTCTGCTCAAAGCAACTTTTTTGAAAAATTTTATTGGGTAATTTTATGTTTTAGGAAGTAATGCATATTGCATCCACAGGGGAAATGGTTGATGTTTTGTTTCTTTGGGATATTTTTTTTTTTAATCCTCCCTGCAACCCCTTCTTTCAGGCCTAAACAAAGATATTTTTTTTAAAAGTAGTACACCCAAACTTAGCATCTCTTTGGTACAAAATATGACAGCCAAAAAAACATTGTTTGTTTCAGACATCTGCTGGGAGAGCCCGGCCTGACGATGGATGTTGATCAGGAGATGAAGTACCTGAAGGAGCGACAGGACATGGTGACACATGCTGGACTACACAGTGGTATGTGTGTATGTATGATAGTCTAGTCGTGACCGCCTATGACCATCAGAACAGCAGAGGAGGCAACTGCTGTCCTGACTGTCTGGGCGAGAATTTGATTATAGAGGAGAATATTCTTTGTGATATATGTTACAGGGAAGGGCGTTAGTGACAGCAGTGCTGGTGGTCCCATGTTTTTTGCCGATCAGAAGAGAGTCTTCAGACAGAATGATTTAGCAAGGAATGTGGCGATATGATGGATAGTTTATGTTCTAATCAGGTTTTAAATCAGCGTGAAATTTTAGACTGCTCTTCCTGGGGAAGGCATGTTACCACACTGCTGTTCCATGCTCTTTCTTCTCTTTTTCCTGTCTATGTGTATGTTTGTTTCTATGTCATAGTTCTTTTTCCACAGAATTTTTCAGTTCTGTTCAGTTCAGTTACTCAAGGAGGCGTCGCTGCATTTGGACAAATCCATACACGCTAAACCACATCTGTTTAGCAGATGTCTGACCAGCAACGTAACTCAACAGGCTTAGTCAGGCCTTATGAGAATTTTTCAGTGACAGCATTCTTCTTGCCATGGGTTCTGTTATGAGTGCCAAGCACATGATGCACAAGGGGCATTGATTATTATCTGATCCAAAAGACTAGCTCCCAGACATCTCTTCTGCACCAGTTCATTGGCATTATTCACATGCTGCTCATCCCAAGTTCCCTACATGGAGCCATACCCAGATTCGCTTTCTGCTGTCCCAGCACCTGCAGTCCACAGGGAGTTTCCAAAGTTAGTTCAGCAGGAAGCCATACAAGAGGAGACCCTGCACTATTGCTGAGTCACTTTTGTGGTATTCAGCAGTACCTGTTCTGATCCAATATATGCAGGACGCCACTTATTAAGCTCATCATATGTTTCCTGTGTCATTCAATCAGATTTCAGGCACGCTCACACACACTCTCAGACATGTAACATTTTATGTGAATGACTGTTTGATTGTTCAGATCACTCTGATATCCATGTCCAAGTGGTGCTATTTGCCTGCTGTTTATTCACCAAGTGTTGGTTGCCACAGCGACGGTGACGGTAATGGCGGGCCAGGACGACCGAGATGCCTTCTGGATGGAAGTGAAGGACAAGGTGGCCCTGGTGCAGCAGCAAGTCTTCTGGCTGGAGTCCAACCCCCTGTCACACTGATCGCCTTACTGCTCCTGTGGCTCACCGTGCGTGTGGCTGCTGCTCTCCAGCGCTTCTGAGAAAATGGAGATCAATTGTTTTCAGTATTGTAGATATCAAGTATATGCATCAGTTTACAGTATTGCAGGTATTGAGCATTGAACATCAACATTCAAATTATTTCCTTTTTGCGATTCTGACAACAGCTGTTGATGGAAAAGATTTTGTCATTTTAGTCTCAGACTGTTTCAAGAGATTGGTGTTGTTTTGTTGTGCCAAAACTATGTTCACTGTCTCAGAACAAAACACACATACTGACACGCAGACGTGTCTTCACCTCTTTTTGTTTTTCAGTTGTGTTCAGTTGGATAGACTCATAGCAGGGAGGGATTGTGTATGGGTAACTCCTACCCTAGCTTATGTATCAGGACATGCATTTAACAGTTGATACTGACAGACACTGGGAGGGCATGCAACATGTGTGATCATCCGTGGTGAAATGAGGCTAAGTCATCTTTCATGTTTCCCTTAAAAAATAAACAAATTTGGTCAAGAACTGAAAATTATTTCACTTTGGATGGTAATTCTTCAGCAGTCACCCATCATTGTTGTACTACGGAGGAAGATAATTTCCTGCAGATTTCATCATTACATTAAAACAATTGTTTGGAAAACCTGAGGACATCTGAAATACTAGATTTTGTTTTCTGAAATGACTTATGAGGGTGGGAGACCATTCTTCAGTAGAAATTTAGATACCTGTCTTGTTATTCAAAAGTGTCTTGTTTTGGGTTTTTTTGATTTAAATTAAAAAAAAAAAAGCATCAGAAATTCGTAAAAGAAATTTATAAAGATTGAAAAAAAGAATTGAAAATGCAAACAGAAAATGACTAAAAGGGTGATTTGAAACTCATTTTGTGGTGGAAAATCATATTTCCAAATGGTAGAAAATCAAATATGTTCTTACATTGCTTGTTTTCATTTTCATGATTGTTTTGGATGAGAACCAAATGTGCCACATTGACTGATTTTTTTTCTTTCTTTTTGGTTTCTTTGATATGGATTTGTTACTTGCTTTTGCAAGACCCGTGCTTGTTCCTAGAATCTGTAGTTTTCTTAAAATCTGCATAAAGGGCAGCCTTATCAAAGAAGGCTAATACCCCTACAGGTCCATAACCTGAATCTGCAAGCTTTAATGTTCTTGAGAAAACAAGATGTTTTGTGTACCCAGTTGTAAGTTTATCACTGGTGTCGGAAGTATATGTAGATTTTTCAACTTAATTATTCTCATTTTAGTGATAATCTGTCTGCACATTTTCATGACTGTTATGCATATATGTTTTAAAACGTACATAAATTCTTTATTTTGTATAAGAATTATGATATGCAGATGTTTTCTCTTCAGCAAAAGAGACCTGATATAAAGAGGGCATCAAGGGAAGAAAGTGGGACAGGCATGACACGGAATTTGTTTTAATATATTTCTATCTGTATTTCTGTTAGAGCGTCTGTGATGAAAATGAATGTTTGCTCAAATGTCCCAGGCTTCTGTGAGGGGCAACAAAGCTATTCTTTCCTTGTATCTGATCAGGATCATGTAACCTAACTACCAATATATTTTACAATAAAGTGGTTCAGAGATCAGACATAAGTTATGTCACTTTCCTATGAATGAAATTGTGCCATGAAAGTGCTTGCATCTTGAATCTCAGGCCTGACAGTGGTTATTATCACATCATTTCTCTTCTCTGTTTGTGATGGCGATGGAATCATCAC
Organism: Babylonia areolata; assembly: GCF_041734735.1. Classification (NCBI taxonomy): domain Eukaryota; kingdom Metazoa; phylum Mollusca; class Gastropoda; order Neogastropoda; family Buccinidae; genus Babylonia; species Babylonia areolata. Next base: position 12,059,886 of record NC_134876.1, on the reverse strand, counting down.
CAGGATCTTGAACATAAGTGACACTCAGTTTTGTTCCATTTTCGTTACATTTCATGTTGAAAACAAATCATTACATAACTGTTATGGACCAAATTACATTGTCTGATAAAGCACAGCAGCAGAAGAGCAAGTGCTTTCTGAGTGCCTTTCTTTCTCACTTCCATTTTCGCAGCGTAATGGGCCTTTGTTCTTGTGCAGCAAAACACATTGAAGTCTGAAGTGCCTTGTTGTGCACAAATATATTGTTTTCTAAAATGCTGTTTCTGTGCTTTCACAGCCTAATGATACACAGATTTCCTGTTTTAGTTTGTACTTGCTATTAGGCAAATTCTAAACAACCTGACATGTTTGTATTGCAATCTTGCATTATTTATGTGAAAGGAAATAGTGAGCTGTTCAAATGAGAGAATAAATAGAAAGCAGAACATATGAATCCTTACAGCACACATGATTATATATATATATATATATATATATATGCATTATTTTGTTTTGCCATTATGGATGACCTTGATAGTATGGTAATGTAATCAGATGTACACAGGGTAAATGAATGTTAACACCTCGGAACACCACTCTGTCATCAGACTGATTCAAAATATTCATAATCAGGTGTATAAAGAATATGTTTATTTTTCTTCCTTCTTCTCTGTTGAGTTGTGAAATTTGTATCTGTTTTGTTTCAATATTAGATTCATTCCACTGTTTCAGATATTGAAAAACTTACAGCTCTTTCCATTTTACCTGCTTCTAGTTCCTGTTAAATGATTGTTGCAGATATGAATACAGTTGTGTTTTTTTGTGTGTGTGTGTGTGTGTGTGTGTGTGTGTGTGTGTGGTTTTTTTGTTGTTTTTGTTTTGTTTTTTGCTCTATGTTTACTTGTTCTTGTATCAAACTGAACATGTATTCTTAATTAAAGCACATGATCCGGTGTCATCATTTTATCCCTTGTTATATTTTAGATCAACTTAGCTGTTGAGCACCGGTGGCAACTTTGGGCCTTGAAATTTGTATCATTGTTGGTGGTTGTTTTTTTTGTGTGTGTGTGTTTTGCTGATACGTTTGATTGGCTCCATATGTTGTTTGATTTACCTTTTTTGTTTCGTTTGGATCTGTTTTATTTCAGGTAAACTAGTTATTGTATGTAAACTCCCAGTAAACCCGCTATGATATGTAGCTACAACTTCTCCTTGGCTTCAGTGATGATCTGTTTACCCTTTGAGTGTTGAACCTTGGTGAAATGAAATCAGTGTGGACGGGCGCAATAGCTGAGTAGTTAAAGCGTTGGACTGTCAATCTGAGGGTCCCGGGTTCGAATCACGGTGATGGCTCCTGGTGGGTAAAAGGGTGGAGATTTTTACGATCTCCCAGGTCAACATATGTGCAGACCTGCTAGTGCCTGAACCCCCTTCGTGTGTATATGCAAGCAGAAGATCAAATACGCACGTTAAAGATCCTGTAATCCATGTCAGCGTTCAGGTGGGTTGTGGAAACAAGAACATACCCAGCATGCACACCCCCGAAAACGGAGTATGGCTGCCTACATGGCGGGGTAAAAACGGTCATACACGTAAAAGCCCACTCGTGTGCATACGAGTGAATGCAGAAGAAGAAGAAGAAATCAGTGTGGTATGAATTACTACTGTTACCAGTGGTGTCATTGATTTTGCTGAACAAAAATTATTCAGTCCCTGTCAAAGAGGAGAAAATCCAAACAGGGAATAGTTCGGTGGGTTATGGAAACAAGAACATACCCAGCAAGCACACCCCCAAAAACAGAATATGGCTGCCTACATGGCAGGGTAAATAAACAAAAGCGGACATACACGTAAAATGTTACATGTCTGTCTGAGTGTGTATGTGTGTGTACCTGAAATCTGATTGAATGACACAGGAAATGATTGATGAACGCCCAGTGGCAGCCTGTCAGTCCGCTCTACCCAGGTAGGCAGCCTGTTGTGCAAATGACCCCATGTTTGTAAAGCGCTTAGAGCTTGGTCTCCGACCGAGGATAGGTGCTACATAAGTATCCATATAAATCAATCAGTAGTGTCTGACCATGTAAGCACTGACTTGTCTTAGTGAGGTGGTGGTCTTCACTGATGAACATACTTGTTAGCAGCAGTTAAGAGGTTAATAATGATTAAGTGAGAGTAGATTACTGATTTGTTTGCTTTTTTCTTTTGCTTTTTGTAGTTTTTTGTTATTGGCGTGTTTGTGTGTGTGTGTGAATGTGTGTATCTGTGTGTTGTTGTTGTTTTTATTATTGTTAGTAGGCAAATATGGTGGTAAATTGGAATGTGTATCTTGGTACACATGTGCTGGTGACGGAAACTGAGTTATTGTTTTTTCATTGTGTATCTCAGTCTGCTTATACAGACTGTTAATAACATTATATGATTTTATTTTAATGTGCCTTTGCACATACGGATTTTCGGTTGCATGTCATGATTTGCCTGTGTGCCATGATAAATCTTCAATTTTAGCTTTATTTTTGTCCTTTCTTCAAGAACTCGCAGATGCCAAAGACACTAATCATTCTGTTTACAAGTAGTGACAAAAAATTGCAATGTATTTTTATTTGAATTGCCATGTTGAACTATAATAGTCACAGGAATACAAAATCACCTTAGCTTTTTTTTTTATTTATTTTTTTTTTTTTTTAAGAGACAGTTGAAGCTCATTATGAGTTGCATCTTCAAAAACTTACAAGACTAATCTCACCTAGAAATTTACCTTGATGAAAGCTTATAATCACAAGAACCCTAAATCTCCACAGCTTTTTTTTTTTTTTTTTAGACAGTTGAAGATCAATGAGACTTGCATCTTCAGTAACTCAAATAACTAGTCTCAACAAGAAGTATTAATTTTGTTTTATGGATGAAAAAAATATGGAATCATTCAGCATTTATAAATCCTAAGAAGATTTAGATTCCTGAATTTTTTTTCATTGCAAAATGAGCAAAATTGATTTAGGTACTCTGGGAGTATATTTCTCATAGGATTTTCTGTATCATGTATATATATATATATATATATATATATATCGTTAAAATGAATTTGTTTTTGTTATGAAGAGTCAGTGTGTGTTATGCCATGAAATGTTAAAACATTCCTGCTAGAAGTCTACGACATAAAGATGTGTTATATCATGAAAAGTTAAAACATTCCTGTTAGCAGTCTACAACATAAATGTGTGCTGTTTTATGAAAAGTTAAAACATTCTTGCTAGAAGTCTACAACATAAATGTGTGGTATATTATGAAAAGTCAAAACATTCCTGCTAGAAGTCTACAACATAAATGTGTGCTGTATCATGAAAAGTTAAAACATTGCTGCTAGAAGTCTACAACATAAATGTGTGCTCTATCATGAAAAGTCAAAACATTCCTGCTAGCAGTCTACAACATAAATGTGTGCTATATTATGAAAAGTCAGAACATTATTGCTAGCAGTCTGCAACATAAATGTGTGCTATATTATGAAAAGTCAAAACATTCCTGCTAGCAGTCTACAACATAAATGTGTGCTATATTATGAAAAGTCAAAACATTTCTGCTAGAAGTATATTCTCATGACACAGACACTGCAAGGAAGTGTGGCAGATGTGAACCTACAGAAAAAGATCATGTTTTTGATTATTGTCCAATTTTCCTGAATGCTATGAAGAAGTCTGAGTGTGTGACTTTTTAAAACACATTTATCAATGAAATTCTGTGTTACAAAACAGCATGGAAGTGTATGTCTGTCATCTTCCATCCTTTTATTTCTTTTCTTCTTGTGATTGGAAGGTAGTGTGTGGTACTCAGTTCTTGTGGTATGACATTTCACCACTGTTACTGAAAGGTGATGTGTGGTACTGTCAATTCTTGTGGTATAACTGAAGACATTTTGCCACTGTTATTGGAAGGTAGTGTGTGGTACTGTCAGTTCTTGTGGTATGACATTTCGCCACTGTTACTGAAAGGTGATATGTGGTACTGTCAATTCGTGTGGTATAACTGAAGACATTTTGCCACTGTTATTGAAAGGTAATGTGTGGTGTTGTCAGTTCTTGTGGTATAACGCAAAGATGTTTTACTATTAATATTGGAAGGTACTATCAGTTCTTGTGATGTAGCTCTTGTGGTATAACTCAAGACATGTGGCCACTGTCTGTGCATATTCCTATTTATTTTTAGATGTTAATATCAGATCTCTGTCTGTGTTGTTCCAGTGCCTTACAAACTTCTTTCTTGTACCTGAAAGGAGTGGAATTTTGTGTGTGGTCATTTTGATACAGTATATTAAGTCTGTTCTTTGGATTTTATTTCTGGAAACTGTTGATATACCAGAAAGAAAAATTGTGCTGAAAAAAACCTGGAAGGCTTGGCAGCTATAATTATATTTGTTGTGTATGCAGACCTCTGATTTACACAATGCAAAAGCTGAAATTGGAATGTGAATCATACACCTTCTCTGACTCTTGGAATCATCATAGCACAAAGGATATGAAAGTTTATATTACTTACCTTATGATTTTACACACCGTACTAAAGTTGAAGTGGATGCACACTTTTCTAATCTTGTTTTACACTGGAATACGTTGATAATCAAACTTCAAGACATACTGAAGTTGAAGCAGACACACATTTTTCTGATTCTGTTATACTCTGGAATACAATGATAATCAAACTTGAAGAAAGTATTACACATTATGCGAATGTTTAGGTTGGAATGCGATCATCAGATTTGATTTTAAAATTGTGTAACCATGGTTATTTTGTTTGTCATTTATTTGGACCCAAACCATGATCTTTTACTTTTCCAAATCATATATTTTTTGTTTGTGTTCATTCCTTTATTAGGATACAAACCATGATCTTTTTCTTCTTCATTCTTTTACCAGGCTTCAACTACTTAAAAGTTTGATCAGTTTTATTAATCTTGGGCAGCAGTGGGTCAAATGTTCATCTGCTCCTGCCCAGTCTTTAACATGCATAAATGCCAAAGAGACTGTGCTGCCAGAAATTGCTGCATTACTTGTGCAGATCTGTGTATTACCTATGATTCTTTTATGCTTTAGATTTTTTTGTATTTTAAACTTTTTTTCCCCAGCATAACATCTTGCAGATGTTGAAGTTGGAATGCTGATATGATTTTTATGAAATTGTAATGATGATGTTGTGGATCACTTTTTTAAGAACATGTAACCAGAAAGATTCTATGCTGACTGTTTTATTTACTTCAGACTTAAAATTTACTTGTTGGTGTATCATTGTCATGATTGGCTGAGCTGCTCCAGAAACCGCTTGTTTTGATGTTTTTTCCTTTTAATTTGTTTTTCTTTTTCTTACTGCCAGAATTTGTAAGCAGCCATTTTGTTCTTGGATTACAAAGAGAACTAAACTTCTGTGGTTCTTTTGAACATGTCCTCTCTCTCTCTCTCTCTCTGTGTGTGTGTGTGTGTGTGTGTGTGTGTGTGTTTCTGACAATGTATTGTGCTTACAGCCAACCACCGAATACAGAACATGTTTCCAAAACTGGCATATTGCACACAGATCTCATTCTGTGAGTGTTTCAAAAGCAGCCTCACACTAGTACACACAGCTGGGGTGTGACAGAGAACCAGAGGAGGGAGACCAGTGACCCTAACACAGTGTTCTCGAGAGGAGGTGAGGTGAAAAACATACGCCAGGAAAAGTCTACAGCACAGGCCAAGGGGCATGGAGGAGGATGGGTCTGGGAAAACGTCAATGACCAGAACTCTTTAATGACTGGCACTGAACAAACGGTTCTCAATTTCCCAAGAAGCTGCTCCAGGTCGGCTTCCATCAAACAACCTTTCTCCAGACACATGGAAATGTGTCTGTGTGCAGAAAATGATGGGACACACCACCATCCATGTCAGTGAGGACAGCTCATGTGTGTGTGCGTGCATGTGGGCACATTCAGGTATGCACTTCTGTCTGTAAGTGCATGTATTTGAGTGTGTATATGCACAAGTGTGCATGTGCATGCACAAGCATGTGTATGTTTTCATGTGTCTGTATACGTATTTGCATTCTGGAACTGAGTCCACTGGACACCCATGCAAACACCAAAGTCCTCATGCTTATCTTTAAACCTGCACTGTAACTCACATTGATAAATCAGTTTCAAAGAGACTGATGCCCACATGCACCTTTTGTCAAAGACAGGAGTGAAATCATCCAAAAATCCTTTGTTACACGATGCTCACAAGAGACCCAATTAATGCACTTGTGTGCATATATTTGCAGGTGTGGGGCATATGCTTGTGAATGTGTGTGCATATGTCCAGGTACATGTGTGTGTGAAATCAATGGTTGCTGGCGTCCGTCTGTCTCAGGCGACAACAGAACTCTGCGCATGGTTCAGTTCAGAAATCAATGGTATAACAAAGTTATCTGGTATCATGGATTGGGAGCAAAATTCTTGCACAATAAATGTATTCCAAAAGTGAAATCATGCAGACTTGATTTTTCATGGTTGAGTACATTTTGTCTGCTTATACAGTAAAATTTTCCTAGGGATTTTCAAAAAATATTTTTAAAAATTTTTTTACTCATGAGTAAATTTCTCGTGGGGTAAAATTCTCATGTTAACCGGTTTTAGCCCAATTCATACTTATCTCCCCTACGGGTTTTCCCCATTAGCATAACAACATATTCTTCATAATCAGAAATCAAATAGAAATGGGTGTTTATGGGTGAAATTTTGAGAGTCGGCGTTTAAAGAAATGATATTGGGATAGATTAGCGAAGAAATGTTTTTATTCAAATATTTCGAAAATAATTCGATTTGGTGCGTTGAAGAAAAATATTACCGTCTCAAAACCTTACTTAATGAAGATCAGATCATGCATACACGCAACAAACACAAAACTTTTCCTTTGGGCACTTTTTCCTTCCACTTTTTAAATTTTAACATAATTATATCGACCCCATTGCCCGTGCATGCACGTGTGTGTGTGTGTGTGTGTGTGTGTGCGCGCGCGCGCGCGTATGTATGTCAGTGTGTGTGTGTGTGTGTGCCCGCGGCGCGCGTGTCACTGCAGTGAGACAAAGCCATGGCCGCGGAATGTACTGTTAATTTTCACAAGAACAGAAAGGCATGGTACGATTGCGCAGAACCATTCAATGAATTGAAACATATACAAGTTTTCTTTAGTCATATTGTTTCAGATATTGGAAGCCAGAGGGCCAGAGTGTCACAGTATATCGGGCTGTCACGGCAGCGAGATCCGAGACTTTCAAGATCAGACGAGCAGCTGAGTTTGAGAGGGAAACACTTGAATCTCTCTGTATATCACCCCTTTTTTCCCCTTAAACGTATCAATACTTTGAATTTATGTCTTAACTCAGCTCTGCTCCCAGCAGCTATCTATCATGATTAGCAGGATATCATGTAGGCAGTGAAAAAGTAATGCAACGCTCCTCGGGAAACTGATTTATCACAGAAAGTGCTCATAAAAAAACACAAAAAAACACAATGTAATATTAGTTTATAAATACCGACAACCACCTCAGTTGATCACCCTTCTAGGTGTTATAGGTGCCAGAATAATCAAGTCTGATTGTGGGCCCTCAACACTGAAGAAGAAAAGAAGAAGGATAAGTGACCCGAGCTTGTCAAAAACGTATCTCAAGTAAAGTCATATTCCAAATTAACATCATGATGTACCAGATTGCGCAGCAAATCCTTCATGGATTTCCCTGTCGAGGTATACAGCCAGCAGAAACGCTCTCTTTCTAACGGTCACCAGATAACAACAGCAACGATCACGACGATGGCGACGACAATGAAATACAGTAAGGGAGGGCTGCTGCATGTAATGAATACAGATGCTGTTGCCGTCGCGATCAACATTAACAACCGGCTATTGGCATTCCTCCATAAGATCGAGATGTTGTAAAGCTTGAGATCAATGACGTTTTATTTATTTGTTGGGGGGGGGGGGAGGTGCAGTCCACATACATGGTAGTCAGTCTACGCGGCAATTTTTACTACAGCGCGAACTTGACTGCGGAAGTGCTCGGAAACCCAGCGTGATTGGCTCGGCAACTGGCCCAGTCTGAAAGTAGCCCAGAGAAACCCTGAAACAACGGACAACGAATGTCTTAAACATGGGCCTTCCTTCTTTTGAGGACTTATCTAAGACAAATGATCACTTCAAGCAACCGGATTTAGTGTTTTCAAAGATTATGTCCAAATTCATGTTGATTTGGGTGGTGACCACATGTCTCCTTGTTTTCTCTCAGGGTAAGTTTCGTTTCTGTTCTATAAAAATGTCATTATCATTATGTGAAGCATAGGGCAAAATGGATCTTGAAACAACGTGCATGGACGATAGAAACAACAATTTTAGAATTGGTGTAATCAGCACACTTGTACACAATCTTTCGACTGCTTGTGATATGCATTAGCGTTTAATTCTGCATACTGCGGCGTGAGATCAGACGATATTTTTGGAGTTATAGGTAATAAGGTATAGATCTTTGTGTGTTTCACAAAGTTCTATCTGGATGACTAATGTGGGGTTAACTATCTCGATGACTGATGGAGGGTTAACTCCCGTTAAGTACTATCTTCTTCTTTCCGTTACACGACCAACATCGACTTGCCCATGACTCTGTCGTGGTTCATGCGTGCTGGGTAATTTCGTGTCTCCATAACCCACCGAACACTGACATGGGTTACAGGATCTTAACGTACGTATTTGATCTTCAGCGTGCGTATACACACGAAGGGGGTTCAGGCACTAGCAGGTCTGCACATATGTTGACCTGGGAGATCGGAAAAAATCTCCACTCTTTACCCACCAGGCGCCGTTACCGTGATTAGAACCCCGAACCATGAGATTGAAAGTCCAATGCTTGAACCACTCGGCTATTGCCCCATAGTGAGATTTCACTTAGGAATTTCAGATTTAAATATAATGTCATTGTTTGCTGTTGTTCACCAAGACTGCACAGTACCAGAACACTCGGCCCACAAATTTTAATGAACCAAAAATAATTTTGCTGTATATTGGGAGGGGAAGGGGTAATCACAGGAGCGCGCGCGCACACACACACACACACACACACACACACACACACACACACACACACACACACACACACACACACACACACACACACACACACACACACACATGTATACACACACGCACGCACACACGCATGCAGTTACACACACACACACACACACACACACACACACACACACACACACACACACACAAAGTCAATAGATAGGAAAAAAAACCCTTATCATTCTTCCAGGAATGCAAAGGCAAACTAAAGGGCTAGCCCTATAACCCAAAGGTATCTGAGAACTGAGTCAATGAAACCTGTGTCATTACTGTATTAACTTGATTTGCTTCACAGCAATTAACTGTATTCTGATGGTAGAAGCAGATTATCAGACACTGTAACCAAAACATGGAAGGGTTTATGGAGATAAGAAGTGATTGACTGGTCACTTCAGAACCCACCATTTATTTAAACTTGATCTGAGGTAGATAACAGGGGTGGGAGGGGGAGGGGAGGTGGACAGGAGGGGGGGGGGCAGGGTAAGGGAGGGTTAGGGGGGGGGGGGGGGCAGAGGTGCTATGTCAGAATCAGTTAAGCGTGGGATTTCTGACCCAGTGTTCAGCAGTGATCAGAGTTTCAGTTTGTATTCTTGGGAAAGGCATTTCACTCAGATTTTTCTCACTCCACCCAGGTGTGAATCACATACTGGGTACCTGATTTCAGCCAGGGAAAGTTAAAGCAGTGGAAGAGAGTGTAGAGTCACCGTTATTTCATATAATAGAATAACAGACTGGATGTTGAGCTGCAGTCTGTTTAATGCCATCTGTTCAGTAACATCAACTATATATATATATATATATATATGGGTTCTTAAATTGCCCGGGTTACCAATAATCACTTTATCGTAACCATGTCTGTTTATATAAACAGACTGATATAAAACATGTAGACATTACAGAGAGGATTCTGCCCTGCCTTCCTATGTTGAGCCATAGACACAGTGGATATGACTTCACTGTCCTTACGGCTGTAAAAGGCTATAGTACATAAATTGCTTTTAACTTAAAAAACCACACACTTTTTAACCAAAGGTGCCTAAGTGCTGATCAGTGTGAGAGTGAGACTTAAGAAGAGCAGGCTCAGAAAATACAGTTTACAAGAGCCCTGTACAAAAGTGACAATACTAATGGTAATATATACTTCTTTTTTATGATTATTTCTGTATCTTCAGGGGTGTGTACAAAACTAATAAGTGACAGTCTGCTTTTGTCAAGATGAAAATGATCAATAAATGAATGAATGTTTGAAAAAGAAGGGTAGTGTATCAGTTGCAGTCCATCCCTGGAGACATTATGTGAATGGAAAGATCATGGTTCAGTTCTGCCTAGGTGTCTCAATATCACTCGCAGTCTCATACTCACTTTCTCTCTCTCTCCCCATGTCAGTTAAACACACACAAAGGCATATATATTTACTTGTCACTGCCACCATCAACCACTTCCCTACACACACACACACACGCACACACACACACACACATACGCACGCACGCATTTGCATTTACATTTCATAGATAATTGTCCAAATGAATGGAAATGTGTGTTTGTGTGTAAATTACTGAATGTGTGTGTGTGTGTGTGTGTGTGTGTGTGTGTGTGTGTGTGTGTGTGTGTTTACTGCAGATAATTTCAGGCTTTTTTCATCAAACAGTTATATACATCCCTTGAAGCAGTTATATTTTTTCAATATCTAAATAATTATTTTGGGTTTTTTATCTGTTATCATATTAAAAAGTAGTAATTGAAACCTAGATTCTCCATGCTAATTTTTTTTCTCTCATTCATTAATGCTATTAACAGTGTTATATGAAAACAAAAAACTGTTTAGTTCTTCAGAACAGAACACATATCCGTCAGATTTAGAGCTAAGTCAGTGAAGTTATTTGAATCATTTATTTTTTCTTACTACGAATATATCTTGCTGAATAAGAGGGGTGCTGTGGCAGAGTTGGTTTGGTGTTGATCCACTGTTCAACACTGCCCCGGGTTCGAGGCTCCATTTGGTGTTGTATCTTTGGAAAAGGCACTTTACTCTGATTTTCCTCATTCCACCTTGGCGTGAACTGGTACTTGTCTCAGGTAGGGAAGATTAAATCAGCGGAAGGAGAGGACTGGGATCCATCTTCCTGTGTATGACAGTCAGTCGTGTCCGACTTTGACCACCAGAACAGCAGAGGAGGTAACTGCTGTCCCGACTTTCTGGGCTAGAATTTGATTACAGTGGAGACTCTTGCCCAACTTACATCCCCACTCTCTTGGCCAAGAGGGTTTTAGGACAGTAGGCGGTGGGATTGTTCCCAAAGGCCACCTAGCCCCCAAGGCTGCAGCACTAAGAGCCAGTGCAGTTTTTGCCTCCTAGTTTGCGAGTCATAGTCCTTCACAAAAGACTAAGCTGTAAATGATTTCCCATTGCAGTGGAGAAACCATTGATAATACAGCTCTCACTTTGCTGTTGGCATTTTTCTATACCAAGGCTGTGAAAGGTTGTAAGACCTTTTCATTAAAAAATTTTTGTTGTTGTTACTGTGCTTCTGTGAAAGTGATGCTGATATTATGACAAGGAAGTCAGTCATCCTGAGACAGTGTCAGTGTCTGTTAAATTTCTCCAGCACAGCAGTTGAAGCTTGAACACCACCAACAACTGGCACAAACACTTGAGATTGGGGTGTCAAGTTCAAGGCTCAAGTCATTGCAGCAGCAGTAAATATAGACACTGGCTAGTTCCTTCACAGTATAGTTTGAGGCAGGGTGTGTGTGTGTGAATGTCCTCCCATCTAAGGTGCCTTGGATCCATGCCAAGGATGCTTGTGTGTGTGTGTGTGTGTGTGTGTGTGTGTGTGTGTGTTTCTAGATTGAGAATGCAGTTTGATATATTCAGGGGTAATTTATCATTTTATGGCCTCCTCCTGCTGGCCACTCCCCCCTCTAAATGTTATTGTTTTCCCTTACCTGTGTCTCTCTTACCTTCTCTTGTCCCTTTTCCACCCTTCCCCAATGACCCCTCCTCCCACCCTTTCCTTTCCAAACCTTTTGTGTGTGTGTGTGTGTGTGTGTGTGTTTGGTGGGATCGACTACTCCCACCCCCTAATGCCAAACAACCAGCTTTGTGATCATTTTGACATTTGTGGTATCACCTTTCCAATTTCCTCTACTGGCACACACACACACACACACACACACACACACACACACACACACACACACAGGGGGAGAGAGAGAGAGAGAGAGAGATGTCATGTACTGTGATGTAGGTAAAAAAAAAATTTTTTTTAGAGGTTTGAGATTGCAAATTAATTTATTTGATATTCATTGAGCTGGTAACTGTTTAAATACTGTGCTTAAAGTATCTCACAATCATGCATTCAGTTTAAAGCTGTGATTGATAATCCTTGTTGCTCAGAACTGTACAGGTGATTTTGATCATTGCTGTGTGATGGATGTATGCTTCTTTTATTGATCAATTACTAATTTATATGGCTTTTAAATCATCTTCATATTTTTTTCCTTTAATTAAATTGATTTTTATCCAGGGGAGGAATGCTTGCCATGATACACAGTTGATGTGTGCGCTGTCACAGCACAATGGAGGATAATGACAGGGCCAGGTGGGTGGGTGGGTGTGGTACTGGTGGGCACAATAGGGAATCAACATGCCTGCCAACCCGGCACCAGTGGTCTCCATGGTTGCGCCAGACAGAGACGTGCAGTGGCCTTGGTCAGAAGAATCCCCCCCCCCCCCACCCCACACACACACTCACATCCCTTTCTACTCTTTCCTCATAATTATGTCGGCATTTTGGGTGTTATTCTAGATTTTTCTATAGTTTGTGACTGAGAAATGATCTATTGTGAAGGCTTTAGTTAATCTTAAACTGATGAATGTATATATATAGATATAATATAATTTTCTCTTTTTGATTTTGTTTAGTTTTACAGCCAAAATTTGTGCGTGTGTGTGTGGGGGGTGGGGGTGGGGGGGTGGCAGGGGGGTGCATGCATGCATGTGTGTGTGTGTGTGTGTGTTGTTTGTGTGGCATGTGTGCATGTGTGTGTGATTAACCTGTTCCACTTTTTATTGACATTGCATTAAAAAGAAAAGTTAATCTCAGCTTTTGTTCACACACACACACACACACACATTCATAAGAGGAATGGAACAGGACCTCCCATGCTGTGTGGTTCACCTGTGAGGTAACACATACACTGACACAGGGTCAGGGGAGAGTGGGGGGAGCATTAAGCAAAGCAGCCTGTTCAGCCCAGAAGCTTCATTTTGAACATTACACTTTCCTGTTCGCGACCTCGCTTTCTATGTCCCTACCATATCCGAGTTAACATAATTGTGCTTTGTGGTGATGTTGGTTTCAGTTTCCTTTCCACTTCCTTGCTGATAATGAGTTCATGTCAAGGTCTTGGGTGTCTATAAATTAACATAAAGGGTGCTGTCATTGGAGAAACATGATGATCACCCTCTGTGGGGTTGGGGGAGGGTAGGTAGGGTGGAGGGAAGGGGTTATTACACATGTAATATTACATACGATGTAATAATTAATTGCAATGTTTTTAAAAGCGAATATGTGAAATGCTTTTATTTGAGAACATATGTTTATTACTCTTGTTTAAGCAAGTTATCCGTGTGTGTGGGGTGAGTGGTGGGTGGGTGTGTGTGGGGGTGGGGGGGGTGGGGGTGCGGTGCGGGTGTGTGCTGATTATCTGGTTGTGGTTTTCCGCAATTCATCTTTATTCTTATCTTATCTGTCTATTATAATCAATGTGCAGTATAGTAGGCTATGTTTATAATTATATTCAAATAATGTTTCTTAATTCTTTCTGTTTTTACATTAAGAATACTAGTTATTACCTGCAGTGTGTGGATGTATGTATGAAACGATGTATGTGATATTTTTTACATTTGTATCTTTGTAATATTTGTAGGGGCTGTTGTTGGCTTTTACAGTTATGGTCCCCATGTTGTTTACTTGTCTATGTTGTGATAGTGCACCTGACCAAATTTCTCCAGTTGGAGATAATAAAGTTATTCTTATCTTATCTTATCTTCTTATTCTTGTTTTATCTTATCTTATCTTATAGGGGAGACAGTCATTGACCGGTACGACGGTAGGTAGTGTCCCATGGGATGGGGGTGGTGGCAAGTGAACAGTGCTGTCCAGTGGATGGCCGGATATTGAGGGTGTTCTGTGGACTGCTGGCATTTGGGGAGTGATAGAATGAGGGGTGCAACAGCTGGGTGGTCAAAGCACTGGACTTTCAGTATGAGGATCCTGGGTTCAAATCCTTGTTGGGCGCTTGATCATGGTTTAAGAGTGGAGATTTTTTGGAATCTCTTTGGTTGACAGATGGTCAGACCTGCTAGTGCCTGAATCTCCTTCATGTGTGCATAATATGCAGAACATGGAACAGGAATGTCAGAATCCTGTTCGAAAAAAAAAATTTGAAAAAAAAAAAAAATCAACAAAAACAGCACACACACACCCTGGAAAATGGAGTATGGTAGCGTATGTGGCAGAGTAACACCAGTCATACACATAAAAGCCCACTCATTGACCAGTGTGAGGGTACATTGGCATTTTCAGCCATGAATGCAAAGAAGGAGAGTGAGGGAAGGAACCTGAAAGTGGTGGTATGTTGCAAGGAGGGTGGTGTGAAGTGGGTGGAGGATGGAAACGGGGGGCTGCGATGGGCAGCTAAAAATAGATGTGCACTGGACTCAGTCTGCCTAAACCTCCCACACTTGCCAGAATTTCCTCCCCCTCCACTGGACCTTTAGTGAGGTCTGGATCTTTGTCATTTAGATAAGATGAGGTCCTGTGTGCGGCATGCTCTTAATAGACATTAAAGAACTCACAGCAACAAGAGAGTTGTCCCCGGCAAAATTTCGTCATGACATCCACTTTTCTTGTATATGTGTGTGATTGTCTGTATGCATGACTGGAGCCTGATTGAATGACACAGGAAACAAACGATGAGCGCTTAAAGGCAGCTGTCAGTCGGCTCTACCCAGGCAGGCAGCCTGTTGTGCAAATGACGCTATGTTTGTGAAGTGCCTAGAGCTTGGTCACTCTCTCAAGGCCTGATAAGCATATTGGGTTCATGTGAAGGTGAGGCATCTGCTCCTTTTAGATATGTAGGATCTTAAAAGTGTCAATAATAATGATATGGTGTGATGTGGAATGATGGCCTAGACTGGCTAGAGGTAACGCGCTCACCTAGGAAACTAGAGAAACTGAGTGCACTGCTTCGAATCCCATTGTTGCTAGTATTTTCTCCTCCTCCACCAGACTTTGAGTGGTGGTCTGGATGCTAGTCATTTCGATGAGACGAAGAACCAAGGTCCCATGAGCAGTGCATGTGAAAGAACTCACAGCCACAAAAGGGTTGTCCCTGGCAAAATTCTGTAGAAAAATCCTGTTCGATAAGAAAACAAATAAAATTGCAGGCAGGAAAAAAATGCCAAAAAATGTGTGGCACTGTTAGTGTAGCGATGCGCTCTCCCTTGGGAGAGCATCTGAAATTTAACACAGAGAAATCTGTTGTGACAAAAAAGAGTTATATAATACAATACAGTAATACTTCTTCTTTGTTCGTGGGCTGCAACTCCCACGTTCACTCGTATCTCGTATGTACACAAGTGGTCTTTATTATGTGTATGACCGTTTTTACCCTGCCATGTAGGCAGCCATACTCTGTTTTCAGGGGTACATTAATACAATAGCGTTGTTGTTGTGCAGGTGCTCTGGAAGACAAACTGAGGTACTATGAGGTGCTGCACTCACACGATGTCCTGGCCCGCTCACGCCGCAGCCTGGGCCCCCACCACCAGCGGCCTCGTCAGGGACACGAACTGACCATCAGAATTTTCAACATGTAAACCATGTTTCTGCTCCATCTTTGGCCTTGTTTGTTTTGTGTAATTAAAGCCAAGTGGTAGATATGTAAAGATGTGCAGAGATCTACATATTTGCACATGCATTGTACTGTAGTGTGTGTTGACTTGGAGAGAAAGAAAGACTGAGAGAGAGTGAGTGAGAGAGAGAGAAATGAAACAATTATATTTCAAGAGGAAAGTGCATTACTACTTTAAAAAAAAAAATTTACATCCAGCCCTGTGGGCAAAACTAAAAACAAAAGAACTAATCAGAGAAAAAACACACACACCAAAACCATAGAGATAAAGACATGTACAGGCCACATTCCATATACAGTAGGACAGAGAGAGAGAGATTACTAGTGAAAAGAGAACATGAGAGGCAGAGATAGAAAAGGCTATACTGGAAGCATTTATCCACTGACAGTATATTTAATTATATTATTATCTCAGTTAATCTCACGTTCTGCTATGAATGATGTTTCTTAGTCTGACTGTGTGTGGGTTGTTTTTTTTCAAACATTTCTACTTGGTTCAGTCTTGTTTGGCTTTTTTTACTTTCTGCCCCCCACCCCCACCCCCACCCCTCCCGAATGTGAAATGTGTTCAGTATTTTGTGAAGTGCACAATGTGAAAAACAAACGGGATGTTTTTTTATGTTTATTTTTCAGGACGTTAGTTTGCCATCTGTACCCCAGGAAGAATCTGTTCACACCTTCCTTCCGTCTGGTTGTTGTTGACGGCACAGGGGAAAATCAGGTCAACGACTTTGACACCGAGCAGTTTTTGGTGGGCACATGTGAAGGTGAATTCTACGACATGATCATCACTGCTGTTGGAAGAAACACTGAAACTTTGTTCTACTTCTTCTCCTTTCTTTCCCACTCTTTTCTTTCTGTCTTTCTAGTTTTCTTTATTAGCTTATTTCGGAATAATCTGTCTCACGTTTGGCTTTTTTTTTTTTTATGAAAGTCAAATGTTTTGTGTTTTTGCAAAAGGTGATCTTGCCTATTAGGATTTATACACTAATACAGGCATTCAATGTGGAGAAACATATGAATTATTTTGAAGACCATAGCTCTGAAGAAAGTATGAACACATAATTGCATAGTTGATAAAAAAAAAAAAAGAAGAAAATAATGTGCCAAAATTTAATATGATAGAAATGTTTTAACATCATTTGTATTTTCTTTTTTCTTTTTGAAAACTAGTTGATATAGTTTTGCTCTTTCCTGTATTGAATTGAACGTCAAGTGGTGCCACATGACTTAATAATATCTATATTGTGTGTGTGTGTGTGCGTGTGTGTGTGTGTTCATGCATGTGCATGTAAGTCCATGTGTGTGTGTGTGCGCGTGCGTACATGCGTGCATGTGTGTGTGTGTGTGTGTGTATGTGTTTGTGCAGATGATTCTTTGTCAGATGTCCATGGATATTTCTCAGACGGAGTGTTTGAAGGAAGAATCACATATAATGGAGTTGTATATGGAATTGAGGTATGTGGTTTTGGCAAGATAGTGATAAGCATAGATGTTTGCATTTAAACAAGGTTATGTTTTTGTACCTTTTTTGTGCGTGTGCATGTGTTTCGGTGATGTTTACCTATACTGAATTTATGTGTATTCTCTGGTTTGAATTTGTTGGGGTTTTGTATCATGGAGTGTAAGTCTTTTGTTTCAATATTTGTTTTCATTTGTCTGTTTCCTTGCGCTGAACAAATGGAAGAAGAGTTTATCTGTCACCTCTCTCTCTCTCTCTCTCTGTCTCTTTGTCCGTGTCTCTCTCTCTGTCTTTGTCTCTCTCTCTCTCTTTCTCTCTCTTTCTCTCGTTTTTATCCCCTTTGAAACAATACTGGGAGCCATGCTTTATTCATTATTTATCTGTTTCATTTGTGTGAATGGTGTACAGATATATCTAAGTGGTGCACTCCATTTCATATATTATACATTCGGTTAATACACACTTGATACTTTTGCATCTAAAACTTTCATTGCCACAATTCCCTGTCTGGCAAATAGAGCATTAGTATGCAGTATCATTGTGATCATCATTATTGGATTTGGATTGAAAATTATTAAGTGATAACAAGTTGGGCTGTGATACAGAGTTATGCATGCGTGTGAAATGACTGGTGTGAAAGTGCTTTGATTTTTCTCTGCACAAGATTCAGAGCTGTGTGAATGCTTCTCTTTTAAAAAAAAAAAAAGAAAAAAAAGAAAAAAGAAAAAAAAAAAAAAAAATTTTTACTGTGTTTTTTTTCAAAACAAAAAGTCTCTCAGTCCAGTTAATAGGAAGCCAAGCGACATATACAGGAGAAGGAGAAAGGGGAGCATCATGAGAAGATGATAGCATATCGTTCGTCAGACATCATAAGTGAAGGGTGTGTCAGTGAGGGGCATTTTATTTTAAGTGAGCCTAAAGAAAATTTTCTGTTTTTGGTTGAAGCAGATAAAGTATTTTGAATTGAATAGGTTATGAAAGTGTCAGAAATGGAGCATGTGTGTGTGTGGTGGACAATCTTTTTTGTTGTAAATGTAATTTTGTGATTGCTGTGCATTGCTTCACCAGGAAGCCAAGCGACATATACAGGAGAAGGAGATAGGGGAGCATCACGGGAAGATGATAGCATATCGTTCGTCAGACATCATTTGGGAAGAGAACAAGAACAGAAAAGGGTAAGTTCACAGTGTACTCAGTCTGAAATGACTGTGTATGTACTGTTGTTAGTGTGTTCGTCAGTCATGAAATGGTTGGGGATGAGCAAAATACGTATTTTGAATTTTATGCTCGCATTGAACTTCAGTGTGTCAGAGATTGCAGACATCAGAAATGCTGTTCATGTATGAACATGTTTAGAAAAAAACCTGTGATAATGCCATAACGCCTTGACATTTTTTCACACTGAGCTCTTTGTTTGTTTTAAAAGAAGTTGAATGTTGAACAGAACTGTTGAAAATGTTAATTTGACAGGACCTTGTTAACAATTTGTTGAATCTGCTTGATTTTTTTTCTTGTGTTTTTTTTTCAAATCAGTGCAGATGGTTTAGCTAAATAAAGTAATGCTTTTTGTGCATGGAAGAAAGAGATCTCTTGAGGCACAGCAAGATGCCTGTTTCAGCAGTCAAGGATCCCCATTTCTGTTACCAAAAATTGCCTGAAAAAAACAACAACATTGTTTACAACTGAGTTTTAATCATCAAGCTATCTTTTGTTGATAGGAAATATGTTTAGTTTTTGAGTTCCTGCTGTCAGTTTCAGTTTGGTGGTTTTACCTTATTTTATTTTATTTTATTTTACTTTTTTATACTCCAGACTAAAGGAAGAAAAGTGTCCCAGACAAAATGAAGAAAAGTCTGTTTTGCATTTCCAGACCCTCCTTTTGTGGTGCCAGTCACGCTGATGATCCAGATCTTTATTCCAGATTTGGGATGACCATTGAGACATTAGAAGGTATGTTTTCTAACTTTAAATTAGGGCTGGTCTTTCATGAACACTGTGTATGGGTAATTAACAAATAAGGAGGCCAGGAGATGAAATGATTAACAAATAGTAAAGAGTGGTAACTCTCTCCATTCACAAGGTACACAACTTCAAGTCAGTGCTGCTTACGCTACCGATTCAGCTAGCACACAGGTAAATAAAAGTTACATTGGAACAAACCCAGACACTTCCTCACAAAAGGAAGCGCGGGCCTGCCCTTATATGGATCATTTGACATGTGCACACAGCAGCAAAGACAGAAGAAATGTGCAAACACAAATTAGCTTTTTATTCAAGACTGGCATAGCCTCTTTAATCCTGAACAAGCCACACAGAACACATGGACAATACAGAAGAAACACGTGGTTGCCTCTGTGGTTTTTCAGTTGGAAATTAACAAATAATGAGGCCAGGAGATGAAATGATTAACAAATAGTAAAGAGTGGTAACTCTCTCCATTCACAAGTGTTTGTGTCTGTGGATGTTTGTTTGTGTGTTTGAGTAAGAGAGAGTAGTGAGAGAGAGAGAGTGTGTGTGTGTGTGTGCGTGCGTGCAAGCAGGTGTGTCCAGTCCAGGTTGGAACTCTTCAGCTGCAGACACCTGTAGTTTTAGTCAGGTGACTTTGTGTGTTCTCCTATTCATGGACATTTAATTTTTTTAATTAAAACAATTAAAAAAAAAAAAAAATTCTAACTCCGTTGCATTGTATGTGTTTGTGTTTATGTGTGTATTTGTGTATATGTGTGTTATCAGTTGTGCAGGCATTATAGTTTCTGTGTGTGTGTGTGTGTGTGTGTGTGTGTGTGTGTGTGTGTGTGTGCTGTGAACACACAACTTGTGTGTGGAAATGTTTACGCGCCCTATGTAAATCAAGTCCAGTCATTCATTTGCTTTGCGTTTCATTGAATTAGACAAGTGCTCACAACGGTTAGACTATCATTGAATTAGACAAGTGCTCACAACAGCTCATGATGTTCAGAGTCATTATGTTAGACTAGCACTCACAACAGTTAGACTGGTGCTCACAACAGACTAGCGCTCACAACAGTTCCTGATGTTTAGAGTCATTAAGTTAGACTAGAGCTCACAACAGTTAGACTAGTGCTCACAACAGTTCCTGATGTTTAGAGTCATTGAGTTAGACTAGAGCTGACAACAGTTAGACGAGTGCTCACAACATTTTGTGATGTTCAAAGTCATTGAGTTAGACTAGAGCTGACAACAGTTAGACGAGTGCTCACAGCAGTTTGTGATGTTCAGAGCCATTGAGTTAGACTAGAGCTGACAACATCTAGACAAGTGCTCACAACCGTTCATGATGTTCAGAGTCGCGAGTGAAGCGTGCCACGGTGCCGGACAACTGGAGCACCTGCAGAGTGATAGCGGTGGCAGACTTCAAGTTCTACCGCTTCATCGGCGGAAACAACATATACAGCACAGCTGCCTACATTGTGAGTCACTGGATCCTTTCGGACCGCATGGAAAAATCGTCGTTTGATTGTTTGTGGGTTTTGTATGTGTGTATTTGATCTCTTTTTGTGTGTGTGTTTTTTGTTGTTGTTGTTGTATACTTGTGTAGTTGCAAGTGTGTGTGTGTGTGTGGAGAAAGCGCTAAGAAAATATTCATTAGTTGTGTGTGTGTGCATGTGCGTATGTGTAAAACAGCATGACTGGTGGAGAAATAAGTGCAGGCACACGAGTGGGCTTTTACGCGTATGACCGTTTTTACCCCGCCATGTAGGCAGCCATACTCCGTTTTCGGGGGTGTGCATGCTGGGTATGTTCTTGTTTCCATAACCCACCAAACGCTGACATGGATTACAGGATCTTTAACGTGCGTATTTGATCTTCTGCTTGCATATACACACGAAGGGGGTTCAGGCACTAGCAGGTCTGCACATATGTTGACCTGGGAGATCGGAAAAAATCTCCACCCTTTACCCACCAGGCGCCGTCACCGTGATTCGAACCCGGGACCCTCGGATTGAAAGTCCAACGCTTTAACCACTCGGCTATTGCGCCCGTCAACACTATGTCGAAAGAGGGGCTTGAACCCTGATCACTGGTGAACACTATCAGAAGTCCAGTGTGTGACCAGTTCTGCCGTGGCGCCTCCAGACCCTCCAAACCATTCAAAGACAGTAAATGGGGACCTCTTGTATTCTGAGGAAGAGAGCTAGACTGGAGTGATGGCCTAGAGGTAACGCGTCAGCCTAGGAAGCGAGAGAATCTGAACGCGCTGGTTCGAATCACGGCTCAGCCGCCGATATTTTCTCCCCCTCCACTAGACCTTGAGTGGTGGTCTGGACACTAGTCATTCGGATGAGATGATAAACCGAGGTCCCGTGTGCAGCATGCACTTAGCGCACGTAAAAGAACCCACGGCAATATAAGGGTTGTCTCTGGAAAAATTCTGTAGAAAAATCCACTTCGATAGGAAAAACAAATAAAACTGCACGCAGGAAAAAAAAAAAAAAAAAAAGGGTGACGCTGTAGTACAGCGCCACACTCTCCCTGGGGTGAGCAGCCCGAATTTCACACAGAGAAATCTGTTGTGATAAAAAGAAATACAAATACAAATAGATAGATACAGACAGACAGTCAGAGAATTAGAGAGAGAGAGAGAGAGGGAGAGATGAAAACGAAACCTCTTTTTTTCTTCTTTTTTTTCTATATTTTTTTAAAGTTATTGTTGAAGTACGTATCTAAAAAACTACAATGAGAACTCAGATTATTTCTGTCTCTGTCTCTGAGTCTGTGTGTCTTCGTGTGTGTCTGTTTGTCCCACTGTCTGTCTGTCTGGCTCTCTCTCTCTCTTTCTGGATATATTTCTATATGTGTGTGTGTGTGTATATATATATATATAATGTGTATGTGTGTGTGTGTATATATATATATATATATATATATGTGTGTGTGTGTGTAGATAGATAAACTTTTTTTTTTTCATGGGACATTGACTGAATCATCTTGTGAAAGTTGGGAGTCACCAGGATCTTACTTGAACTGGCATGAAAGATTTACTATGGCTGAATCATTTTGTTGTAACATGTTAGATGATTATCAGACACAAGAAGCTAAACTTAATACTTTGAGAGGTGATCTGATTTTATCTGTGTTTTACTTATCATCCTTTTTTCAGGGTTCGGTGATGGAAAGAGTGGATGCCATCTATCGCAGCACTGTCTTCGATATCGGCTATGAAATCACTGGCTTGGGGTTTGAAATATCTGAGGTAAATGTGTGTGTGTGTACGTGTGAGTGTGTGTGTGTGTGTGTGTGTGTGTGTGTGTGTGTGTGTGTTTATGTGTGGGAGGGAAACGGAGAGAATGGATAGTATGCGTGATTGCAGCATGATTTCTTTCTTTTTAGTCACACAAAAATCATTTAACAGAACTAGATTTTTTTTTATTTGCCTGCTAATCAATCATCTTATTAATAATTTACATTGCTTATGATGGTTGCCAAGGCAGGAGGGTGGGGGTGTGTGTGGGGGGGGGGGGGGTCATGGTGAGCTCCAGGATGTGTGTTTGAACTGTTTAGGAGTTTCAGGGAAGTGTCAAAACATGCTGTGACTGTGTGTTGTGGTTGGTGTGTTGACATGCGATCATTGCTGTGACAGTGTGTTGTGGTTGGTGTGTTGACATGCGATCATTGCTGTGACGGTGTGTTGTGGTTGGTGTGTTGACATGGGATCAGTTGCTGTTACTTTGTTGTGGTTGGTGTGTTGACATGGGATCATTGCTGTGACGGTGTGTTGTGGTTGGTGTGTTGACATGGGATCATTGCTGTGACAGTGTGTTGTGGTTGGTGTGTTGACATGGGATCATTGCTGTGACGGTGTGTTGTGGTTGGTGTGTTGACATGCGATCATTGCTGTGACTGTGTGTTGTGGTTGGTGTGTTGATTTGTGATGAGTGACTGTAAATATGTGATGTGGTTGGTGTGTTGACATGGGATCATTGCTGTGACTGTGTGTTGTGGTTGGTGTGTTGACATGGGATCATTGCTGTGACTGTGTGTTGTGGTTGGTGTGTTGACATGGGATCATTGCTGTGACTGTGTGTTGTGGTTGGTGTGTTGACATGGGATCAGTTGCTGTTACTTTGTTGTGGTTGGTGTGTTGACATGGGATCATTGCTGTGACTGTGTGTTGTGGTTGGTGTGTTGACATGGGATCATTGCTGTGACTGTGTGTTGTGGTTGGTGTGTTGACATGGGATCATTGCTGTGACTGTGTGTTGTGGTTGGTGTGTTGACATGGGATCATTGCTGTGACTGTGTGTTGTGGTTGGTGTGTTGACATGTGATCATTGCTGTGACTGTGTGTTGTGGTTGGTGTGTTGATTTGTGATGAGTGGCTGTAAATATGTGATGTGGATGGTGTGTTGATTTGTGATGAGTGGCTGTAAATATGTGATGAGGATGGTGTGTTTATTTGTGATGAGTGGCTGTAAATATGTGATGTGGATGGTGTGTTGATTTGTGATGAGTGGCTGTAAATATGTGATGTGGATGGTGTGTTGATTTGTGATGAGTGGCTGTAAATATGTGATGAGGATGGTGTGTTGATTTGTGATGAGTGGCTGTAAATATGTGATGTGGATGGTGTGTTGACATCAGTGGCCCTGACTAGGTGTTGTGGTTGATGTTGATGCAGATCAAGATCAACACTGTGCCCACCACTGGCTTCAATGCTGATGGGGTTCCGTGGGAGCCGCTGAAACTCCTCCAGGTGTGTGGTGTGTATGTGTGTGTGTGTAGTGTGTGTCTGTGTATGTGTGTGCAGTATGTGTGTGTGTGTGCAGTATATGTGTGTGTGTGTGTTTGTGAAGTTTTTATGTGTGTATGTGTGATGTGTGTGTACATAGTTGAGTGTGTGTGTGCATGTGTTTGTGTGAGTGAATATGAGTGTGTGTGTGAAGAAAAAAGGACTTCCAGTGCCCACTCCTATAGTGTAGTTTGGGTTTGATGTGTTTGATAGCGGAAGTTCTGTTAAATGCAGAGGGTGCTGGATGTGATGGATTTACGTACACATGCTTGCACAGGAGCATACACACATATACACGTGGACAATTCACACACACTCACTTACATACACACAGACACCACACACACACACACACACACACAGCCACACACACACACACACACACACACACACACACACACACAACACACACCTGGAGGAGTTTCAGCGGCTCCCACAGGACCCCATCAGCAGTGAAGCCAGTGGTGGGCACAGTGTTGATCTTGATCTGCATCAACATCAACCACAACACCTAGACAGGGCTACTGATCGCATGTCAACACACCAACCACAACACACAGTCACAGCAATGATCCCATGTCAACACACCAACCACAACACACAGTCACAGCAATGATCGCATGTCAACACACCAGCCACAACACACAGTCACAGCAATGATCGTATGTTAACACACCAGCCACAACACACTGTCACAGCAATGATCGCATGTCAACACACCAGCCACAACACACTGTCACAGCAATGATCATATGTCAACACACCAACCACAACACACTGTCACAGCAATGATCGCATGTCAACACACCAGCCACAACACACTGTCACAGCAATGATCGTATGTTAACACACCATCCACAACACACAGTCAGCAATGATCCCATGTCAACACACCAGCCACAACACACAGTCACAGCAATAATCGCATGTCAACACACCAACCACAACAAACAGTGACAGCAGTGATCGCATGTCAACACACCAACCACAACAAACAGTGACAGCAATGATCGCATGTCAACACACCAACCACAACACACAGTGACAGCAGTGATCGCATGTCAACACACCAACCACAACACACAGTGACAGCAGTGATCGCATGTCAACACACCAACCACAACACACTGTCACAGCAATGATCCCATGTCAACACACCAACCACAACACACAGTCACAGCAATGATCCCATGTCAACACACCAACCACAACACACAGTGACAGCAATGATCGCATGTCAACACACCAACCACAACACACAGTGACAGCAGTGATCGCATGTCAACACACCAATCACAACACATATTTACAGCCACTGATTGCATGTCAGACATCACATGTGTGGCATGTTTTGTGTGTGTGTGTGTGTGTGTGTGTTAATGGTTTCAGATGTTTGGTCGTGACTTGTACTTCAAGGACTTCTGCCTGGCTCACCTCTTCACACATCAGCAGTTCTCGGGCAATGTTCTGGGCCTGGCCTACATTGCCGCCGAGACGATCGGCTCTGCTGGCGGCATCTGCTCCCCCAGTGGGTGGATGGGGTGCATCACCCCTCAGTGATGCCTTGTTTTGGGGATTAACTCTTTCACCGCCAAGTTTCTGTATGAAAAACACTCCCCAGTGCCAAATGTTTTGGAAACAACACTCTCAGTCATGTTCATGTCAAAACAATACAGTGGACTTTTTCACTTAAACTAGGTCAGGGGGCAAAGGTTTGTCGTCGTTCTGTTGGCGGGAAACTGGCTGCAGCTGTCCAGCTTTGTTACAGTGTGAAAAACGGTCTTGTTAACATGACCCCTGGATGTCAACAAGTCACCTGTGGTGGTGAAAGAGTTAATAGAATGATGTTTTTGTTGTTGATTGTTTTATTGATTGGTTTTGTCATATATTTGTATTCATTTTTAGTTTGTTTATTGAATATCAGTGGACATAAAAGGTTGTAGTCTTTATAGGAAAAAAAGGTTTCTTGGTGAATATTTATCAATTGTTTATTTTTGAGGGAGGAATTTTCAGATTGTGCAGGCCAGATGCCTGAGCATGTGTATGTGTGTGTGTATGTGTGTGTGTGTTCAGGTGTATTTATTTGTTTTGTGGTGTGCTGTGTATGTCTGTGTGTGTGTGTGTGTGTGTGTGTGTGTGTGTCACCAGAATGACTAGTTGCACAAATCCATTGAAGTAAATGTAAAAAGCAAGCATCCAACATGATTAAACTGATCACTTCTGGTATCAACGGTTTTTCGCTGCTTGTAAAACAGCTTGTACCACTGGAAGAATTACTGTTCTTCTTTTTTTCAGAAGTTTATCAAGCAGTTTAAAAGTCCATTTTAAGGCCTTAGAGTGAGTGGTGGAAATGTGCAGCTCGCGACATCGAAAACCATGAGACAGCGCTCAACACAGGCTGGAGCACCACGCAGAACAGTAACGGGGACACAGTGCTGTCGGAACAGGCACAGCTGGTCACTGCCCATGGTTAGTGTGTGTGAGTGTAGTGTGTGTGTGTAGTGTGTGTGTATTGATGGGGACAGTAGAACAGGCACAGCTGGTCACTGCCCATGGTTAGTGTGTGTGAGTGTAGTGTGTGTGTTGATAGGGACAGTAGAACAGGCACAGCTGGTCACTGCCCATGGTTAGTGTGTGTGAGTGTAGTGTGTGTGTGTAGTGTGTGTGTTGATAGGGACAGTAGAACAGGCACAGCTGGTCACTGCCCATGGTTAGTTTGTGCGAGTGTAGTGTGTGTGTGTAGTGTGTGTGTATTGATGGGGACAGTAGAACAGGCACAGCTGGTCACTGCCCATGGTTAGTGTGTGTGAGTGTAGTGTGTGTGTGTGTGTGTGTGTGTGTGTGGAGGAATTTTGTTTAATGTCCTGTCACACAAATCGGTGATTGAAGACATTTTGTTAAACTATTTATGAATACATTTGAGTATTATCAGTTAGAAGGGGTGGGAGATGTGAATGAATGGAGGGTTGGGAGAAACTGGGCAAATGAGGATGAAATGTGGGTGAAATTTGACCCCCCCCCCAAAAAAAAATCTAAATACAATTACAGGAAATTACTTAAAGGACTTCGTAAAAGAGAAGTCATTAAACTGACAAGAGAAACAACTGATAATGAATGCAAAAAGTCAAAAACATCAGTGTTCTCAGTCACTTGTGAAGACACACTTTCGTGTACATAAGGCTTCATCAAGCTACAGTCAAAAATTATATGCTCAGTTGTCAGGTTACTAAAGCATATGCACTTGACATTAGAACAATATTTGGTCCGTAATGAATTTGATAATAGTCTGAGAGCTAAACTCAGAATTGGTCTGCGAATCAGACCATAGTCTGAGAGAGTCAACTGACGAGGTTTTAGACTTGAATTCAAGCACCTATAAAAGTCTCTTTCTAGTATATTGCTTATTTCCTTGTATGACAATGGGCAATATACTTTTATACTATCTATATGATTTTTTGCTCCCCTTTTTGCTGCCCTGTCTGCTTGGTCGTTATAAAGGAATCCAGTGTGGGATGGTATCCAACAAAATCAACATTTGTACCCTTCACAGATAGGGAGTGCAGTAAATACCTAATTTCAAACAGTAAATCTTCTCTTTGATTATTCTCAAAAAGGGGTAAACTTTTAAAAACAGATTGAGAATCAACACAAAATAGGATATTACTTACTATGATTGGTATATCAACAAGATGATTTAAAGCCATAAGGATGGCCACCAATTCAGCTGTAAAAATTGAATGCCCCTTACCTAAATAATATGATTTTTCTGTTTTTAGGTCAGGAATGATAAAACCAGATCCTGCACTGTTATCATCCAGGACCCAGCCATCAGTGTAAACTTTTAAATGATAATCAAAATTTTCTTCTAATTCAATTCTGACAGATGCTGCTATTATATGTGGAGATTCTTCTTTTGTTGTGTCAGAAGCACATATGTTGACGTTTGCTTTTGTTAACTCCCAGGGAGGGACAGGTGGCACCAGAACACGAGGTGCCATATCATGCAAATCAATGTCTGAAGAATTTAAAATATCTGACACATATGTGCGAATGGTTTGTACATTTGAATTATTTTCTGCATTTTTTGGAAAATCAATATCAGACCTAATATTTAATTCCTCAAAATCATCCACTGCTGTACATCTCACAATGTATTTAGCAGACCTTAATTTTCTGATTTCATCTAGTGGTAGAATACCCGCAAGATTATTGGCTTCTGATGTCTTAGTATGCACAGGTACGTCTAAAGCCAGTTTCACAGCTTTACTGTCAATTATTCGCAGCTTATTTAGAAACGTCGGTGGAGCAGAAAAGAAAATTTCTTGACCGTAGGTCAGTCTTGATCTTACGAGAGATGTCGCTAAATGTAAAAGAATTTTGGAGTCTTGTCCCCAAGGAGAGTGACTTACAATTTTTAAGAAATTTGAACTTTTAACTGCTTTAGTCACCATTGAATCAATGTGTTTCTTCCAGTTTAGTTTTGAATTAAATAGGATCCCAAGAAATTTTATTTCCGACTTGAAAAATATTTCACGTCCTCCCAAAAAAAATCGTGATAGTTTGTTGGGATTATAACCAGGAGGATCAAATGTGTTTTTTCTACAGAAAACTCAAAACCATTAGAGTGCATATAGCTGCTCAGTCTATCAAGTTCACCCTGAAAATATTTCTGTACATAATTGATGTAATGTAGGCTTGTCCTTTTCCTCAAGGATGTCTGAATCCATATAGCAATATCATCAGCATATTGAGCTAGCTTGGTAGATGATGAAAAACGTGTGTGTGTGTGTATTGATGGGGACAGTTGAAGAGGCACAGCTGGTCACTGCCCATGGTTAGTGTATGTGTGTAGTGTGAGTGTAGTGTGAGTGTGTGTAGTGTTGATGGGGACACATTGCTGTCAGAACACTCACAGCTGGTCACTGCTCACGGTTAGTGTGTGTGTGTGTAGTGTGTGTGTGTGTGCAGCGTGTGTGTAATGTGTGTATGTGTATGTGTAGTGTGTGTGTGTGTATTGATGGGGACACATTGCTGTCAGAACAGGTACAGCTTGTCACTGCTCACGGTTAGTGTGTGTGTGTGTGTGTGTATAGTGTGTGTGTGTGCAGTGTGTGTGTGTGTAATGTGTGTATGTGTTGTTTGTGTGTATTGATGGAGACACAGTGTTGTCAGAACAGGCACAGCTTGTCATTGCCCATGGTTAGTGTGTGGGAATGTAGTGTGTGTGTGTGTGTGTGTATGTGTAGTGTGTGTGTGTGTGTGTGTGTGTGTATGTAGTGTATGTGTGTGTGTATGTGTAGTGTGTGCGTGTGTATTGATGGGGACACTGTGCTGTCGGAACAGGCACAACTGGTCACTGCTCACGGTTAGTGTTTGTGTGGTGTGTGAGTGCATGTGTGTGTAGTGTGTATGTGTAGTATGTGTGTAGTGTGTGTGTGTGTGTGTTGATGGGGACACAATGCGTACAGACATTGTTATATATGACAGGTAGAATGATGGGCAAATAATTATGTGACAGATCAGTGTAGACTCTGATTAATAAGCAAGGGTGTGTTTGTGAAGCTCAAAAGGTAGCACATGTCAAGGACACACCTGTCACTTACCTGTATTCAGTACAAACATTGATCAGAAACATTGCATCATATGTTAATGGTGACTCCGAATGATGAGGGCAGATGCTGGCTAACAGCAGCTGGAGGACGTTGTGACAGACTCCACTCCAGAAAAGGCACTCACTCCGGCTGCCTCCAGTTGAGGGTCCTGGGTTTGAGTTCAACCCAGACAGTAGGAGGAAGGTGGCAGAATGGTTAAGACGTTCATCTGCCAGTACAGAGTCTGTGAGGGTCTGGGTTCAAATCCCGCTCTCGCTCTTTCTCCCAAGTTTGACTGGAAAATTAAACTGAGCTTTAGTGACACCTCCTTGAGAAATTGAAACTAAAAACTGGTGCCTGGCAGGTTAAGGGTGGAGATTTTACAGCTCTCCCAGGTCAGCATATTTGCAGACCTTCTTGGGTCTTAATCCCCTTACAAAGAAAAAGAGAAAAAGATTGTCGGTGACAGTTGTAGAATAGGGAGAAATTCTGTCTGCTTTACTTCAGTGTTCACGGCAAAATCCCCTTACAAAGAAAAAGAGAAAAAGATTGTTGGTGACAGTTGTAGAATAGGGAGAAATTCTGTCTGCTTTACTTCAGTGTTCACGGCAAAATCCCCTTACAAAGAAAAAGAGAAAAAGATTGTTGGTGACAGTTGTAGAATAGGGAGAAATTCTGTCTGCTTTACTTCAGTGTTCACAGCAAACATTATTTGTTGTCCACTCCACAGCACAGCTGCTGAAAATTTTCTGATGTTATTTTGAGATAAAAAGTTGTCAGCAGTTTTCAGAAACAGACACTTTTCGATTGTGTCCTTATTCTGTATGTTTTCTAGAAAAAAAAACTGTTGCTCTGCGTGTACAGTTTGAAGAATAATTTTGTGCTTTTGTTTCATGCACTGGTGGTGACAACCAGAACTGGGTGAGTTTCATCTTTTTCCTGTCTTTATATGCTATGTATTTTCTTCTTTCATGTGTGTGTGCGCGCGCGCGCGCGCGCGCGTGTGTGTGTGTGTGTGTGTGTGTGACCCAGAGTGTTTTAAAAAACCCAGAAATGTCAGTACGTTAAAAATCTTCTTTTTTTTTAAGTAGCAAGACTGTTTTTACTTCAGTGTGGACCCATGAGGTGTGAAATTAGATAACTGCCTATTTCAGAGTAATGTGTGACTGCTTTTAAATTTTGTAATTTGAAATGTAGATTTTTATTGTATTGTGATGTGTGTGACTGGCATTAAGAGTTGGAATTGAATTTCCAGTATTGTGGTGTGATTTTTGTGTATCGTGATATCAGGAGTTGCTAAAAGTATTGTGAGAGGGTTTTTAAGTATTGTGATATGATATTGCATTATTTAGGCTTTTTCATATGACATGTATGATGAGTGTGTATAGTCTGTGGTGATTATTGTGTGTGTATTGGTGTGTGTATGTGTGTGTGAGTTTTTCATTTTAACGTTTAAATGCATGTTTTAATCATTGGTACTGACTTTGTACAGCAAACTCAGCTTGTCATTAAAGACAAGCAAGAAGAGATCATCAGAGAATATAAATTTCACGGACTGATCATTTCCAACGATTTGAAATGGGAGAAAAATATGGAAAAAAATGTCGAGAAAGCACAACAGCGCCGGTACTTTTTTCGGTGCCTCAAAAAGTGTCGGAATTAGAAAAGAAATCATGGTTGATTTCTACTGGGCAGTCACTGAAAGCGTGTTAACCTTCACTATTACTGTTTGGTATGGAAACATTTCCGAGGCAGAAGTTGCAGCCCTGAACAGAATCGTAAAAACTGCCACCAAGATTACCGGGGCTGATCTACCTTCTCTAGACAACATATATTATAAGCGGCTATTCAAAAAAGCAAAATCAGTCAGTCAGGACGAATCACATCCAGCTTTTGGGATTTTTGAGATGCTTCCCTCTGGTCGTTGGTACAGAAGTATAAAGACAAAAACCAATCGCTTCCCCAATAGCTTTTCCCCCAAAGCAGTCAGTGCCCGGTCTCTCAAACAAATCCAGTATGATTAAAGAGAGTTGTGCAATCAACAACCACTTACCTGAAGATCTAGTCATCAGCCCCATCTGCATGTGATATGCAGCTTATGTTTAAATGTGTGTGTGTGTGTGTGTGTGCACAAATTCTCATATTGATATGCACATGTATGTGTCCTAAATTCTGCTGTATCTGTGTTTGTGTATGATTTTCAATTTATGTTTGTACCTTTTATGTACTAGTCCCTCCAGTATTCCTTGTGACCCCGGTACACTTGGTAATGAAGACATATTCTATTCTATTCTATTCTATGTTTTACTTGGAAAGGCGTTTTATGAATTGAATTAAATTATTATTATTATTATTACATAATCATGGGCATGATGATGTTGAGAGGGCCAGGATGAACAGTGAAATAGAACAGCTGGTTTGTGTGGGAACACCTGTGTTCAGGTCACAACTGGGGAGCAGAGCATGACCCCGACACAGAGGCCTGCACTCCATCCTCCATGTTCGACAGTGGCAAATACCTCATGTACGCTTACTCCGTCAGCGGCTACAACTCCAACAATCATGTGAGCGCTTTTTGCTGTGAGAAGCTGTGCTCTGTAGAATCCACCTGTAGAGAAGACATCCTGACAATAATGAAATATTTTTGTGTGTGTCAAAGTCTTGATTTGTCTTTTTTTTTTTTCATTGTTAAGATACCCTTTGCACTGAGAAATAATCTGGTGTAACATCACACATATAAATTTATGCTTTGTTGTCCTAGTTATTTGTAGCAGCATCTGGAATTTCTGTAGTAATATACACAGCCGTGACACAATGGCAATAATGCTTCATTCCCTTTTTTTTATTAAAGTTTATACCTGCATCAACTGCATGAAATTGTTCTACTGCCTTGTGAGATAATGTAGTGAAATATTCAGATTTATCAAGGTCAGATTGCATACGAGTAATGCCAGTCATAGTAATTCAGTAACTGGGATTAGAAAAAAAATCCTGTTTTTCGTGATCACATTGTTATGGTTTCACACTAATTTGTATTTTATTCTTTAGTTTGGTTGGTTGTATTTGTCACACACATTAACTTATGGTCAGGAGTTTTAATTGGTGAATTTGTGCACAATGTCAAAACAAATGCATTGACAATGTCTTTTTAATTCTTGTGATTTTTTCTCCCCCCAGAAATTTTCCCCCTGCAGTCGTGGTGATATTGGAGCAGTTCTGTCCAGCAAAGCGAAGGGATGCTTCAAAGGTCAGTGTCCCAGTATGGCGTCAGAATTGTGTGGTCCCTAAGTGAGCAGATGTGTACACTTTTTCTCCACAATGTAGCAAACCGTATCTGAGCCCCACTACTGTTTATATTACGAAATGGGGGGCTTTGTTGATTATGTGAAGAATACTCATTGAGACATTGGCTGATGAAAGGGAGTAGTGGGTGCTGAAATGTAGCAGTGAACACACACACACACTGTGTTTTTTTGTCGTTTTTGACTCACTTGTGTAAACCAAGTGAGTCTATGTTTTAACCCGGTGTTCGGTTGTCTGTGTGTGCGTGTGTGTCTGTGTGTCCGTGGTAAACTTTAACATTGATATTTTCTCTGCAAATACTTTGTCAGTTGACACCAAATTAGGCATAAAAATAGGAAAAATTCAGTTCTTTCCAGTCATCGTGTTTAAAACAATATTGCACCTCTGGAATGGGCACAAAAAAATAAAAGAATGAAGCCTAATTATATGCAAACTGCATTTACTGTTATATTTATATTTTTTGTATTCTCTAAACTTGGCACTTTGATCTGATATTCTGACCCAACAGCAAGAGCAGTCATTATTATCATTTTTTGTTCAAACAGGAACTTCTTTTGCTAAGCATGGAAGTTTTATTTATTTTGCAAACGTTTTGGTGCAGATAGTAAAAAAGGGAAATTACTCTGTAATTAATGCTAGAGGACTTAATTTGCTTTAAACTGATCTTTCTCATCTCAAGCGTTACATTTTGAAATTATACTCAATACATAAAAAGCTTTTGTGTTTTACTCTCAGTCACAAGTGAGTCTTGAGGGCCTTGCCTCTCTTGTCTTCACAATGTAGCAAACCGTATCTGAGCCCCACTACTGTTTATATTACGAAATGGGGGGCTTTGTTGATTATGTGAAGAATACTCATTGAGACATTGGCTGATGAAAGGGAGTAGTGGGTGCTGAAATGTAGCAGTAAACACACACACACTGTGTTTTTTTGTCGGTTTTTTTTTGTATCAGTTACACATAATCAAAAGTATTCATGTGCCGGGAATTTAGAATTTAAAGAAGCTTGGTATTGTTCCAAATGATTTTCTGCATGCACACACAGCCACACACACACACACACACACACACACACACACACACACACACACACACACAAATTAACCAACCAACCAAACAAACAAACATAAAAACCAAATGAAAAACAACCCTGCTCACCCCCTACTCTCCCCCATCCCCCACCCCACCCCCACCCTAATCCTCTCTCCTCCCCAAATGAACTGAGCCTAACTGTACAGTTGGTTGGTGTGAACAACAACAGAAAGCCCAGACGACCAGAAGACGTGTGGCAATGGCCTGATAGACGAGGGGGAGGAGTGCGACGCTGGTTACCTGGGGATGTTTGGCCTTGACCCCTGCTGCACCTCGCAGTGTAAGCTGTCTGGCACGTCAACCTGCAGGTAATGTCTGTCGGTTCTGTTGACAGGGGTGGTGGTGGTGGTGGTGGTGGCAGGAGAGGGAGGGGGGGGTTCTTTCAAATGGAGTGAACGTTACTGAAAAGAAAGGGAATCTTTCGCAGTCAGTATATACATATATATATATATATATATATGTGTGTGTGTGTAGAGAGAGAGAGAGAGAGATACTCTTTTTTTAAACACAGCCTGAGGGTCCCGGGTTCGAATCTCAGTAACGGCACCTGGTGGATTTAGGGTTGCGATTTCTCCGATCTCCCAGGTCAACATACATGCAGACCTGCTGGTGCCTGAACCCCCATTCGTGTGTACACACAAGCAGAAGATCAGATACGCACGTTAAAGATCTTGGGTTACGGAATCATGAACATACCCAGCATGCACAACCCTGAAAATGGAGTATGGCTGCCTACATGGCAGGGTAAAAACGGTCATACATGTAAAAGCCCACTTGTGTACATATGAGTGAATGTGGGAATTGCGGCCCACGAACAAAGAAGAAGAAACGCAGTGTTGAGTTACATTTTTTTCTCGTTCATAAGACTCAGTAAAAGTATAAAGTATTGGTCTGGTTAAAGTGTTACCTGAATATATTGGAGGAAAAGTCAGACTTTCAAAAAACAACAACATTACTGTATGTTTTATTTTCTTGTCTTTTCAAATGAAACACACCTTTGGTTTCGGCTTTGTTGTTTTATACATTGTTTTGGGTTTTTTCTGCTTCATTTTGTTTTATTTCCCCAAAGGGATTGTGGCACATTCCACTGGTGCAACTGTGGGTATGGGTAAAGAGATAGAGGAGGTCGACTCGTACACTGCCGACTGGCAGGGCCGAGAAAACGCGGATCGCGTCGAGTGCGTTCGCGGATGGATAAAAATGACATTAAAGGCAACACTGACCTGAGTGTGTGGCAACATACCTCTAGAAGTCACCAGAGGAGGTGTTGGAGGTGGTGGAGTTCTGGAGTCGACCAGAGGGAGCGGAGGAAGTGGAGGAGGCGGCGGGTTGGCGTTGTTGAGAGGGCCAGGAGTAGAGGGCCCAGAGTGTCAGCGAATCGATTGCGATCGCACCTTAATTTTAGCGCGATCGCCCAATCGAGCTACATAATTATGTGACCTGGTTGGAGACATAATTTGACAAACAAGAATGCCAGAGAATCAACAGACAGACAGAAAATATGAAGAAACTTAGCCATATGGAGAGCACAGGAACAGGAGTCATGATGGCTGCCGTCAAAAGAGGGTGCTAGCCAGCGGGACAGAGGGGAGGTTACCTACTTCCGGGAGGTTATCGGCCATAGTTGCTTTCATTTTCTCCGCATAGGTGGATAGTAGTTTGCACAGGACAGGAATGTCAGACCCCTGCCGGAGTCTGCACTAGTTGGGTCACGGTAAGTATGTTATTTAAACGTAATTATAGATAGAAAATTTCCTTTTAAGATGTCTTATCTTCTGCACCTTCTCAGCAGCAGCTTCCAGCCTTGAAACCGGCCACTTTTTGATTGGCTGGGCAATAAGCAACATGAACTGATTTGTGACGTTAAGTCAGTACAATCACCAGAGCACATTGAGTGTTGTCACTCTGGTTTCAAGCTTGACATAAGTGTCTGTTGATGATGAGAAGGGAGAGAGGGATGTCATGAGGCAGTGTATGACAATGACAGGAAGGGAGGGACAGACTGTGATGAAGTGTCGGTGTTTCTGTGATAACAGCCCGGTGAACCACGAATGCTGCGAGGACTGTCAGATGGCACTGTCCAAGACGCCCTGTTTCGGGGAGAATGAGATCTCCTGCTTGAACGCTTCCTTTTGCACGTATCCTTTTCATCACCTGTAAAACACCTGTACCACTAGTACAGCCTTCAGTGATGTCATTTCTTTCAACATTCTAGATGTTTAAAGTAAAATTGAATTGGCATAGTATGAGTATCATGATAACTGTCATAGTTATCAATCATCTTTCATGTCCATTGAACAATAACTGCTTTGACATGCATGTTCCACAAATTTTATCCCTCCAAAATAAATTAAACAGTGGTATGTAACTTGCACACACTGTGATTACCGTTGCATTATTATTCGGCCACTGAGCTTTTAATATTTCTGGCATTTTCAGCCAGGTATACATCATTGTTGACTTGTAAATCTGTCAGGCAGTATAGTAGGGTCTCTAAACGTTTTGCTTCAAGGCAGGTTTTCCTTGACGCAGCTTTGTGGGGACAGTTTGGACTGTCCACGTCCACCTTACAAAGACGAGGGAGCACCTTGTTTGGACCTGTGAGTCATTAACTGTTGCTCTTAATCTGCTGATGTGTACACGTTTCTGTGTTGGTGGCTTGTGTGTTCCATTGTCTGTATTTGTATTTATCTGCTTTACATTAATTTTTTTTTTTATTTCAGGGAAAAAATAAAGTCACTGTTTGCACAAGCGAATAATTAAGTTATTATTGATCACAGGTTTTACATCTTTTCACGGATAGTGATCTTCTTCAACTACTTGTTATTCTCCCTCAAGTCTGTGAAGAGTCATTTGGGCACCGCACAGAACTGTTCACTAGATTCCTCCAGGTCTGTCAGCTGTGTGTCAAAGTCTGGGTCACTGTTAATGGTTTTCCTGTCCATTCTGCAGTGTTGCCAGTCCATCGTTTTTTTGTCTCCCCCTCCGTCTCCCTCCCTTAACAGTTCCTTGGAGGATGTTTTTTTTGTTTTTAGCAAGGCCATTGGATTTTGTTATGTGGCCATACCAAACTAGCTTTCTGTTCTTAACTGATGTCAGCAGATCTTCATAATGTGCAGTGTGCTGCTGGATGGTTTGGCACATTTGTTCATTGTGGTGTGATCAGTGTAGCTGATGTTAAGCACCTTGCGATAACACCCCATTACCATGGGTTTGAATTCTTCTTTACAAATCCGCCATGAGGATCCATGTCTCACAAGCATACAGGAAGATGGAATATACCAGTGCATGCAGGATTCTGATCTTGTGTTTCTTGGAGATGTGATGTTAGACAAAGAGTGATAGAGACAGAGTGATATGTGAGACCAAAAAAAAAAAAGGTAGGAGGGGTGAGAGAGCAGACAGGAAGTAGGAAAGGGAGTGGGTGTGATGTATTGAACAGGATACGGAGAAAGTGGCCTGTGAGTACCGTAAAGTTCGGTCTATAAGCCACGACTTTTTACCCCAGCTTCAACCTCTGCGGCTTATACAATGATGCGGCTTATTTGCGGATTTTAACGATCCCAGGAGTGTCATGTTCTCATCTATTCTTAGCTGCCCTTCAGCTCACCAGAATCATGATTTCTGTCTTTGAATTTTTGGATGAGCTTCAGGATAGTGTGCTAACTGTTCACGTTTTATAAATCAAATCCGCACACATTAAAGCCTTCAGATCAGCATTCAGTTCTACTCTGCTCAATCATACACCCTCATCATGCCGAAAACGTGACATTATGCCTATGATGCAGCCTTCAAATTGAAGGCGATCGACCTAGCAGACGACAGTGCAAGCGACGAACCAGCAGTGACCTCCACCTTCATGAAGTGAAAGCGAGGCTAAGTCAGTGACAAGATGGCGGAGGAAGCTGTGCTGGTTCTCTTCAACTCGGACACTGAAGACGAAGATTTTAGTGGATTCAGTGAGCAGGATGACGTTGAATAAATGTGACTATCCCTAAATTATGGATCTTATTTTCGTTGTGTTTATTTATTATTTTTTTGTGGCACTAGCAGTATTTTCGCTTGCTTTTCTTTGTGTTGTTCCCGCTTGTGTTTATTTCATAACCTACAGTATCGACAGCTTTTCTTAGTATCAGTATGTGTTCTGGTACCGGAAATAAGTGCGGCTTATAAACCGGTGCGGCTTATGTATGTATAAAGTTCAATTTTTTCCAAAATTTAGTGGGTGCGGCTTATATACCAGTGCGCTCAATAGACCGAACTTTACGGTATATGCTCTGTGTATGTGTGTCTGAGTGCATTTGTGTGTGTGTGTGTGTGTGTGTGTGTGTGTGTGCATTTTATCTTCATAGTGTGTGTTTTGCAGATGTTTGAAATGAGATCAGAAGAAGCAGTGGAAGTGTACTTAGGTTGCTGCAGTGTCTTGTCAATAAAAAAAAAAAGGTACATGGTATGTGATGGTGTTTGTTGCAGAGGTAAGTGTGACGGCAGTGGTGTGTGCAAACCATTCTGTGAGGCCCGGGGCAAAGTGTCCTGTGCTTGTGATCAGCGTGAGTATTTCACCATCATCGCCACTCGCTTTGTATTGGTGTGTCATTCACTTGTAAACCGTACAGCTTAGTGAACAAAGTATGTGTTGCTTCATGTGTATCCACAAGAATTGTAGCATGTTTAATCATGCTTGTGTGCATGCTCACAATCAGACACATGTGCATGTGTCATACATAGATAGATGCTTTTCATTTCTGAATTGTCCTTGCCACTTCTTTGTCATACACATATACAGTACAATACAGCACAATCACCTTGTAATATGAACAATATGATATGATGATGAGAAAATAACCCTGCATTTGTTTTGATTCATGCACTTACTATGATATTGTCTGTATGATAATCATAAAGAATATCATAAAACTTTTGCATTTGAATCTATAACAGCTTGCTTGAATTATGTTGGTATTGAATAGCATCTCAGTTGAGAGTCTGTACTTTGCTGTCTGTGAGAGAGAATAGAATTCAGTACAGGCAATGGCAGACATATTACAGAGCTTGTTTTGCCTGTTTGTGTTTCACTACAGTATCGTGGTCATGACAGTGCGTTTACATCTTTGTGTTTAACCACATTGTCCCTGTCATGACAGTGCATTTACATGTTAGTGTTTCAACACAGTGTCCCTATCATGTCAGTGTGTTTACATGTTAGCGTTTCAACACAGTGTCCTTGTCATGTCAGTGTGTTTACATGTTAGTGTTTCAACACAGTGTCCCTGTCATGTCAGTGGGTTTACATGTTAGTGTTTCAACACAGTGTCCCTGTCATGTCAGTGTGTTTACATGTTAGTGTTTCAACAGTGTCCCTGTCATGTCAGTGTGTTTACATGTTAGTGTTTCAACACATTGTCCATGTCATGTCAGTGTGTTTACATGTTAGTGTTTCAACACATTGTCCCTGTCATGTCAGTGTGTTTACATGTTAGTGCTTCAACACAGTGTCCTTGTCATGTCAGTGTGTTTACATGTTAGTGTTTCAACACAGTGTCCCTGTCATGTCAGTGGGTTTACATG